>NW_015390200.1:12509-48391 GCF_001527695.2 Protobothrops mucrosquamatus
AGATAGATAGATATGAAAGGCAGACAGAAAGAGAGATAAATAGAAACAGATGATAGATAGATAGATAGATAGATATGAAAGGCAGACAGAAAGAGAGATAAATAGAAACAGATGATAGATAGATAGATAGATAGATATGAAAGGCAGACAGAAAGAGAGATAAATAGAAACAGATGATAGATAGATAGATAGATAGATAGATAGATAGATAGATAGATAGATAGATAGATAGATAGATAGATAGATATGATAGACATGATAAATAAATAGATCGATAGGTAGGTAGGTAAGTAGGTAAACAGGCAGGCAGGCAGACAGACAGACAGACAGACATACAAGACAGACAGACAGACAGACAGACAGATATATAGATAATCCATTTGCAGTAAATGTTACCATTACTGTTTATTTTCCTCAGAGTCCTTCAGAATTCTGGCAACTTGCAAATATCGCAAGCAAACAAAAGGCAGGAGGAAAGTCAGACTCACACATCTTAAAGTTAGCCAACTTGAGAAATGCTGTTGTGGCATTTTTCTTTCTTCTTCTCCCGTCTGCAAACTCTGTGTGCTGCTTGGCCCCATGCAAATGATTTAAAACCAAATAAAAACAGAGTTGCTTAAGAATTAAGAATGATTTATAGATGTCACCGTCTCTTTTTTCTGGCTTCCACATGGTGGTTTTATGAGTTTATCCCCCATTTAATTAGGGGGAATGGATGGCTGGTGCTTATGTCATTTCACCGCGGGGCTTTGATTGCTGTGGCTGTAATTTGGCCTGTTGTGTTGTGCCACAATATTGAAGTGGACCAAAAAGTTGCAGTCGACACACCCCGACACACACACACACACACACACACACACACACACACACACACAGACACCGATCCCAGTAAATTGACAGATAAAGGTAGTTCTCGATTTCCAGCAATTGATTTAGTGACCGTTCAAACTTACAACAGCACTGGAAAAAAATGACTTATGACCGTTTTTCACACTTATGACCCTTGCAGCATCCCCATGGTCACGTGATCAAAAGTCAGACGCTTGGCAACTGGCTCGTACTTATGACGGTTGCAGAGTCCCGGGGTCATGTGATCTACTTTTGCGACCTTCTGACAAGCAAAGTCAGAAGCCAGGTTCACTTAACAACCGTGATACTCACTTAACACATAATAATAATAATAATAATAATAATAATAATAATAATAATGATGATGATGATGATGATGATGATGATGATGATGATGATGATGATGATGATGATGATGATGATGATAATAATAATAATGATGATGATGTTGGAAGGGACCTGGGAGGTCATCTAGTCCAACCCCCTGCTCAGGCAGGAAACCCTGTATACCATTTCAGACAAATGGCTGTCCACTCTCTTCTTCAAAACTTCCAGTGTTGGAGCATTCACCGCTCGCAATGCAACGAATCACTTCACAACTGTGGCGAGAAAGGTTGTAAAATGGGGCAAAACTCACTTAACAAATGTTTCACCCAGCATCATAAATTTGGGGCTCCGTCGTGGTCATAACTTGAGGACCGCCTGTATTTGTCGCCGGTAGTCGCAATACAGATTTACAATCTCCATGGGGCCCAACGTTTCCGTGGCTAAGCGTTTCTTGCCAGGGTGGTTAAGTGAATCATTGCGGTTGTTGAATGAATAACCCTGTTGCTAAGTGAATCCGGCTTCCCCCATTGACTTTGCTTGTCAGAAGGTCGCAAAAGGGGATCACGTGACCCCCTCCCCCAGGACACAGCGACCGTCGTAAGTATGAACCTGTTGCCCAGCATCCGAATTTCGATCACGTGACCGTACTGCAACAAAAATATGAAAAATGGTCATAAGTGTTCTGTCCCAGCCTATGTGAGTCCTTGTTATGCTCACAAGGAGAAACCCCTCTTCCAAGAAACAGACAGGAACTGCAAGAAAAAAACCAACCCCTTTTATCCTCACAGACCTGAGTCAATGTCAAAGCAAACAAACACAATCCACAGAAACTCGATCCTCAACACAAACGGTTGCCTTCAGCAATCAGCACCTCCCACACCTTCCCTTTTATAATTCAGCCAAGGCGTGGCTTCCTAATGCCTTCTCCTTTGTCTTTGGAGCCGTCCCATTGCATTCCTCTATCCTACTCGCTTCTCTTGCCGGCGCTTTCGTGCATCCGGGATTTGTCCCAGCTGTTCTTCATCGCTGTCCAACTCAGGCTCCCAGCACAGCTGTGTCTCAGCCTGAGCGCGAGTAGAGGGGCCAGGCTCCTTGTCCGACTGTAAGTCTTGGAGCTCCTCACAGCCTTCCTCTGAGTGTGATGTCACTCCAGGCCCCTCCTCCTCCTCCTCTGATTCCTCAGACTCAGCTGCCGGGTCCACTGGCTGGCGAGGAATCACAACAATAAGTCACTTTTTTCAGTGACGTTGTAACTTCGAACGGTCACTAAATAAACCGTTGTAAGTCGAGGACTGCCTGTATTCAAAAACCCATAAGGGAGATGTCTACTCATCCAGGTCATTTCGTACATGATCTCAGCTGCCCTATTTTTTTTTTTCAGAAAAAAAAAACCATGACGAAGGTTTATTTCAGAGCGAAACAGTTGAGCTGGAATTCATTAGGCGATCTAACCTGATTTTAACCACCACCAAAGTCTCTTATGATTCCCCATTATTTTAATGACTCAACGCAACAGGAATACTCGCGTCACAGGGCCAATTATTTTCTGAATGGTTACTATCAAGAGGCAATTATCCCTGCCTGCAGCTCCCGAATTCGTGTCTTTCTGATATTTCTCCTTTTATTCCACTGATTTTCATCAAGGAATTGGCTCTTTAAAAAGATTGCAGCGAGGGAATTTGTGCGGTGTGAAAAAAAATATCTCGGTAGGAGGGAGCGCCTGGCTATATCAGGATTTCGATGACAGATCAGCCTAAAATGCAATAATAATAATGATGATGATGATGATGATGATGATAATGATGATGATGATGATGGAAGGGATTTTGGAGGTCATCTAGTCCAGCCCGCTGCTCAGGCAGGAAACCCTATGCTACTCCAAACAAATGACTGTCCAGTCTCTTCTTTAAAATCTTCAGTGTTGGAGCACCCATGAATTCTGGAGGCAAGCAGTTCCACTGGTTAATTGTTCTCACTGTCAGGAAGTTCCAGGTTGCTTCTCTCCTTGATTAGTTTCCATCCGTTGCTTCTTGTCCTGCCTTCAGGTGCTTTGGAGAATAGCTTGACTCCCTCTTCTTTGGGGCAGCCCCTGAGATATTGGAACACAGCTATCCTGTCTCCCCTCGTCCTTCTCTTCATTAAACTAGACACACACAATTCCAGCAACCGTTCCTTCTATGTTCTAGCCTCCAGTCCCCTAATCATCTTTGTTGCTCTTCTCTGTACTCTTTCTAGAGTCTCAACATCTTTTTTACATGATGGTGACCAAAGCTGGATGATGTGGTGACCAAAACATAATATAATATGATATGATATATATAACAACATAACATAACATAACATAACATAACATAACATAACATAACATAACATAACATAACATAACATAACATAACATAACATAACATAACATAACATAACATAACATAACATAACATAACATAACATAACAACATAACATAACATAACATAACATAATATAACAACATAACATTATTATTATAACATAACATAACATAACACAACACAACACAACAGAACATAGCATAACATAGCATAGCACAATATAACATAACATAACATAACATAACATAACATAACATAACATAACATAACATATAATAATAATAATAATAATAATAATAATAATAATAATAATAATAATAATAATAATAAAGTTGGAAGGGACCTTGGAGGTCATCTAGTCCAACCCCCTGCTCAGGCAGGAAACCCTATACCATTTCAGACAAATGGCTGTCCAATCTCTTCTTAAAAACTTCCGGTGTTGGAGCATTCACCACTTCTGGAGGCAGGTTGTTCCACTGGTTAACATAATGCAATACAATACAATACAATACAATAACAATACAATACAATACAATACAATACAATACAATACAATACAATACAATACAATACAATACAATTACAATACAATACAATACAATACAATACAATACTAGAATACAATACAATACAATAACATTACAAACCTACATTAAACAAATTAGAGATAGTCCTTGACTTATTTTATTTAGTGACTGTTCAAAGTTACAATAGCACTGAAAAAAGCGACACGACTGTTTTCACAGTTACCACCATTGCAGCCTCCCCCTGGTCACGTGATCAAAATTCAGCTGCTTGGCAAGTGGTTCGTACTTATGACCACTGCTGTGTCCCCAGGGGTCACGTGACCCCCCTCTTGAGGCCTTCTGACAAGCAGAGGTCAATGGGTGGAAGCCAATTTCCCTTAACAAATGGGATACTGTCTTATCAACTGCACTGATTCACTTTAACAACGGTGGCAAGAAAGGTTGCAAAAATGGGGCAAAACTCATTCGACAAATGTCTCGCTTAGCAACAGAATTTCGGGCCTCCGTTGTGGTCGTAAGTCGAGGACGGCTGTACTGCATTAAAATGTCGGTAGCCCACCCTTGTCTACCCACTGAGCTGAGGTCCCGGGTCCTATTCTTTTTAATTTAAAACGTGGCTGGCCTGCTCCCTGTCTAGAGGAGTTTGTGACAGAACAAGATATATTCTAGGAGGGAAAGAAAAACCGGTAAAACTAACGGGGAAATCAATGAATTAATGGGGAAAAAATCAATAAACATCAGTCTGGCCACAGAAGCTCTTAACGGACAAGGCATCCGAGAGTCGAAGAACAGAACTTCCTCTAGCACTAAAAGGCAGATTAAGGGGAGGCCCAGCCTGGTCCCCCAAGAGAAAAAAGGGGGTGCTACCAACGCAGAAGCATTTTCCCTCCGATTTCTCCACATCAGAAAATTTTTTCAAGTAGTAAATTCATATGCCGCCCATTTCACTGCCCAGCAGCCACTGAGAACGCCCTAAAATAACAAATACAGGCAGTCCTCGGTTTGTGACCACAACTGAGCCCAAACTTTCTGTTGCCCAGTGAATTTTGCCCCGTTTTCTGGCCACGGCTGTTAAGCCAATCGCTGCAATTCTTCAGGGAGTAACATAGTTGTAAATTGAATCTGGCTTTTCCCCCGTTGACTTTGCTTGTCAGAAGGTCGCCAAAGGGGATCACGTGACCCCGGGACGCTGCAACTGTCATAAATACGAGTCAGTTGCCAAGCGACCAAATTTGGATCACGTGACCGCGGGCATGCTGCAACAGTCGTTAAGCGTGAAAAATGTTCACAACTCGCTTTTTTTGGTGCCGTTGTAACTTCAAACGGTCACTAAATGAATGGTTGTAAGTCAAGGACTACCTGTATAAAACAAGTGGAATTTTAAAAGGCAACCTTGGCTCTTTTATGACTCATGGACTTCAACTCCCAGAATTCCTGAGCCACCATGGCTCAGCTTGCAAACCTCTCCCTTTCCCCTCAGCATGGCTGGCTCAGGAATTCTGGGAGTTGAAGTCCATGAGTCATAAAAGGGCCAAGGTTGCCTACCCCTGATCTAGGTGTATCTATCCTCTGTCTGTCTATCTATCTGTCTATCTATCTATCTATCTATCTATCTATCTATCTATCTATCTATCTGTCTGTCTGTCTGTCTGTCTGTCTGTCTGTCTGTCTGTCTGTCTGTCTGTCTATCATCTAGGTCAGGGGTAGGCAACCTTGGCTCTTTTATGACTCATGGACTTCAACTCCCAGAATTCCTGAGCCACCATGGCTCAGCTTGGAAACCTCTCCCTTTCCCCTCAGCATGGCTGGCTCAGGAATTCTGGGAGTTGAAGTCCACGAGTCATAAAAGAGCCAAGGTTGCCTACCCCTGCCTTAGACACATTGAACATTAAAAGGTAAAACATTCATGAGGTGGGCTTCCCTGTAGAATATAACATCGAAGAGGTACCATTAAGAGTTTTATTTTATTTTTCAAAAACCAAGAGGCCGTCATCACCATTTAATTGGGGGAGATGGGACCTTGGCAGTTGGACCTCAGCTGCTCAGCTTTGATCCTGTCCAAGATCCTGTGTTGTCAGAAGATTTTATACCTGGGCAGAAAAAAACCAAAGGTACAAGTACAGATTAGGCGAAACCTGGCTTAAAAACAGCGACTGTGAGAGGGACCTCAGGGTCCTAGTGGACGATCACTTAAACATGAGCCAGCCGTGTGCGGCAGCAGCCAAAAAGACTAATACAATCCTTGGTTGTATAAACAGAGGCATAGAATCAAAATCACCTGAAGTATTAGTACCGCTTTATAAAGGCTTAGTAAGGCAACACCTGGCATCTTGCATCCAGTTTTGGTCACCACCTTACAAAAAAGATGTGGAGAGTTTGGAAAAAAATTCAGAGAAGAGCAACTAAGATAATCAAAGGCCTGGAGACTAAAGCATATGAAAAACAGCTGCAGGACTTGGGTATGGCTAGTCTAAAGAAAAGAAAGACTAGGGGGGACATGATAGTAGTATTCCAGTATTTGAGGGGCTGCCACAAAGAAGAGGGGGTCAACTTCTTTTCCAAAGCACCAGAGGGCATCACAAGAAACAATGGATGGAAACTAATCAAGGAAAGAAGCAACATGGAACTAAGAAGAAACTTCCTAACAGTGAGGTCAATTAACCAGTGGAACAGCTTGCCACCAGAAGTTGTGGGTGCTCCCTCACTGGAGGTTTTTAAGAAGAGACTGGACAGTCACGTGTCTGAAATGGTATAGGTTCTCCTGCTTGACCAGGGGCTGGACTAGAAGACCTCCAAGGTCCCTTCCAGCTCTGTTCTGATTGATTGATTGTCAACGCAGCTAACATCGGATGTTCTTGCTTTGACAACAGATGGAAATGCAGCCATTTTCTCTATTGTTTTTAGAATTAGTGGCTGCTGGGAGGGGGAATAGGGATGAGAGTCCAGCTAGTCATAACAATAATAACTAAGTAGTGGGAACCCAAGGACATTGGGCCCAGAGCTGATAGTGTTTTGGCTGGGCTGGAGAGCTGGGGAGAAAGCCCACACTTCAAGCTAATTGGGGATTGTGATTTATGACTGTTTATTGGAGGAGGGAATTGCACTTTGTTACTTTGTATCCAGGGGAGGGGAATTTAGTTTCTGGTTTCAACTATGTAGTGTCAATATTTTGTCTCTCGAATAAACGATTCGTTAAGGTAAACAATGCCTCGAAGTTCTTTTGAAGAGTTTCATCTGTTGGAACCATGACATTGATGTTGCAAAGAACAACCTACCTCATTTTTAACATCCTGCAATTTTCCAGGTCATCTTCAAGGGCAGACCCAGGTCGAATATTTTTTATTCACACTAATGAGAGGCTACCAGACTATTGTCAGCTCTACAAGGCTGAGCAAATTAAGAAATCAATGGCTGGAGAGCAACCATCCCAGTCACAAGGAAGGGTGAAATGAGGAATTACAAGTAGTCCCACTTTATAAAGCCCCAGTAAAATCACACCTGGAATACTGCAGCCGGTTTTGGTCACCATATCACAAAAAAGATGCTGAGAGTCTGGAAAAAAATCAGAGAAGAGCAACTAAGACGATCAAAGGCCTGGAGACTAAAACATATGAAGAACGGCTGCAGGACTTGGGTTTGGCTAGTCTAAAGAAAAGAAGAAATAGGGGAGACATGATAGTGGTCTTCCAATATTTGAGGGGCTGCCACAAGGCAGAGAGGGGGGTCACATTATTCTCAAAGCACCAGAGGGCAGGACAAAAAACAACAGTTGGAAACTGAACAAAGAGAGAAGCAACCTGGAATTAAGGAGAAACTTCCTGACAGTGAGGACAATCAAACAGTGGAACAGCTTTGCCTCCAGAAATCGTGGGTGCTCCATCACTGGAGGCTTTTAAGAAGAGACTGGACAGTAACTTGTTGGGTCTCTAGGGAGGAAAAATCTTGAGAGACCAGAAAAAGTCTTGCTAAGTCTCAACTTCAGCTTATTAGCAGAATAACAAAGTTGGAAGGGACCTTAGAGGTCTTCTAATCCAACCCCATGCTCAGGCAGGAAACCATTTGGCTGTCCAATCTCTTCTTAAAAACTTCCAGTGTTGGAGAACCCACAACCTCTGGAGGCAAGTCATCCCACTGATTAATTATTAGGGATCCATCCCATTAGAAGATCCATATCTCGCCTCAACACTTACAATGTCCCACTGAATGTGTTTTCATGGTCAACAGTGACAGGAGCCACTAAAACAGGTCCCCAACCTTGATCACTTCATGATTTGTGGACTTCAACTCCCAGAATTCATCAGCCAGCCAAGTTGGCTGAGGAATTCTGGGAGCTGGAGTCCACAAATCACGAAGTGACCAAGGTTGGAGACCCCTGCACTAAAAGATCCAGGAAGAACCCACAAAACTGCATTGTATTTCACTTTCTCCCAGACTTGACTATAGGTACAGTAGTCCTCCACTTACAACAGTTCCTTTAGTGAACGTTCAAAGTTACAAGGGCACAGAAAAAAGAGACTTATGACCCTTTTTCACACTGACAACCATTGCAGCATCCCCTAGACCAGGGGTAGGCAACCTTGGCTCTTTTATGACTTGTGGACTTCAACTCCCAGAATTCCTGATCCGGCATGGCTCAGCTTGGAAACCTCTCCCTTTCCCCTCAGCGTGGCTGGCTCAGGAATTCTGGGAGTTGAAGTCCATGAGTCATAAAAGGGCCAAGGTTGCCTACCCCAGCCCTAGACTCAAGTGATTGAAATTCAGACGCTTGGCAACTGGTTCCTATTTGTGACAGTTGCAGTGTCCTGGGGTCGCGTGATCCCCTTTTGCGACCTTCTGACAAGCAAAGACAATGAGGAAGCCACATTCTCTTTACAACCATGTGACTCACTTAACAACTGCATTGATTCACACCACAACTGTGGGAAGAAAAATCGTAAAATGCGGCAAAACTCACTTAACAATGTCTTACTTAGCCATAGAAATTTGGGGCTCATAAGTCAAGGACTACCTATATCAGTGATGGCGAACCTTTTAGAGACCGAGTGCCCAAACTGCAACCCAAAACCCACTTATGCATCATCGAGTGCCGGGTGGGCGTGGCCAATTGGGTGGGCGTGGCTGCAGTGGTAATGGCAGACTGAGTGGGACTAAAAAGTTCAATCAATCAGTTCCAACTTTGCAAGATCTTTTTTTTTCCCCACGAGAAGTTGAAATTGATTGATTGAACCTTTTTTTTTTTTTGCACACAGCAGCGGAGGCCTAAAGTGAAAAGGTTTTATAAAACTCAGCTGAAGGCCTAGGAGTGGGGTGACGGCGCACGTGCCCATAGAGAGGGCTCTGAGTGCCACCTCTGGCACCCGTGCCATAGGTTCGCCACCACGGACCTATATTGACCAAGATTGCCAAGGAGTTTCTGGTGTCAAAACCATCCCTGAAATTCAAAAGAAAGGGGTCCAGTGAGTGTAAAATTTTAGCATTCTGCAAATCTTCCTTTAATGTGCAGACTACAGGGCAACTAAGCCCCTTGTTCACATATTAATGTTATTTTAGTATTAAATATTTATCATTATTATGCTAATATTTTAACTCTGTTACACTGTCAGGGTGCTTTCGCATTAATTTTTATTTCTGTGTTACTTTTTCTGCTCTTTAGACGTTAGGACTCTTGGCAGGGTTTGTATTTTTAGCCATGGATTGGTTAGAGCCGTGGATTTGTTGTCCCTGTGTCATAAAATATATGTGAGTGTGTGGGTATATGCAAAAAAAAAAAAATTGGTCATATTTATGCAGTGTATATTGGAGGTGGTGATCCTTTGAGAGCTGTATGCAATGAAATTTCATTTTAATGTATGCCTATTAGTGTACATTTAAACTGATAATAAAGTTATTATTCTATTCTATTCTATTCTATTCTATTCTATTCTATTCTATTCTATTCTATTCTATCCCAATTCCAATTCCAATTCCAATTCCAATTCTATTGTTTTATATTCATTTCTTATTCTATTCTATTCTATTCTATTCTATCCCAATTCCAATTCCAATTCCAATTCCAATTTCAATTCTATTGTTTTATATTCATTTCCTATTCTATTCTATTGTTCTATTCTATTCTATTCTATTCTATTCTATTCTATTCTATTCTATTCTATTCTATCTTATTCTATTCTATTCTATTCTATTCTATTCTATTCTATCCTCTAATTCTATTCTATTCTATTCTATTCTATTCTATTCTATTCTATTCTATTCTATTCTATTCTATTCTATTCTACTCTACACTATTCTATTCTATTTATTCTCATTTTTTTAAATAGCAAGTTGAAAATGTGTTTTAAGCAACACTGGGAAAATGCTGTGTCATTTCAACTATTTTTCTTATTGGCGTCACAAGCTCAAATTGAGGATGGTTGTGTGACATCAGCCTTGTCTTCGGCAAGATCAAATTCAAAAACTGGATGCTAAATGCAGATATTTAGAGAGGGAATATATTCATATATTCATATATATATGAAACAGCTATACTAGTCTCCCACTTAAATTTTAACTTTGCAGGAAAAAGGAAAGGAAAGGATGGGAGTCCTACACTCCTTCGGAGTGACATCTTATCCTGTCCCAAGAATTAAGGAAGACCTGGGCGAAGAAATAAATGACAGCTACAGGGAAGCTATCATCCATTTAATGAAACTCAAGCTGAATGAAAATTCAATAAATCAAATGCAGTTGAGGAGTTGTATTCCTTGATAACTTACTTGCCTCCTGGGAGAAATTAAAATTTGGCACTGGGCAACCATGTTCAGAGAATATAACCTACAGCCCCAGCAGATGCAAACAGCTGTGGTTTGAGAGGTCCTTCTTGTGTAATTTGAAAGAACCGTGGCACCCCCAACCATTTTAGGGGGACCATCAATTCTACAGTTTCTCAACAGGTCTTTGCAGCTGACGGTCCCCAAGAATACATTCAGGTTTTCCAGGAGCATCCGAAGGGGCGTTCAAACATACAGGTAGTCCCTTGATTTAAAACAGTTCATTTAGTGACCGTTCAAAGTTGCAACCGCACTGAAAAAAGTGACTTTTCACACGACCGTGATCAAAATTCAGATGCTTAATAATAATAATAATGATGATGATGATGATGATGATGATGATGATGATGATGATGATGGTGGTGGTGGTGGAAGGGACCTTGGTGGTCATCTAGTCCAACCCCCTGCTCAGGCAAGAAACCCTATACCATTTCAGACAAATGGCTGTCCAGTCTCTTTTTAAAAACCTCCAGTGTTGGAGCATTCGCAGCTTCTGGAGGCAGGTTGTTCCACTGGTTAATTGTTCTAACTGTCAGGAAGTTTCTCCTTAGTTCCAGGTTGCTTCTCTCCTTGATTAGTTTCCACCCGTTGCTTCTCGTCCTGCCTTCAGGGGCTTTGGAGAAGAGCTTGACTGCCTCTTCTTTGGGGCAGCCCCTGTGATATTGGAAGACTGCTATCATGTTCCCCCTCATCCTTCTCTTCGTTAAACTAGACATACCCAATTCCAGCAACCGTTCCTTATATGTTTTAGCCTCCAGTCCCCTGATCATCTTTGTTGCTCTTCTCTGCACTCTTTCTAGAGTCTCACCATCTTTTTTACATCGTGGTGACCAAAACTGGATGCAGTATTCCAAGTGTGGCCTTACCAAGGCATTGTAAAGTGGTATTAACACTTCATGTGATCTTGATTCTCTCCCTCTGTTAATGCAGCCTAGCACTGTGCTGGCCTTTTTGGCAGCTGCAGCACACGGCTGGCTCCTATCTAAGCGATTGTCCACTAGGACTCCGAGGTCCCTCTCACAGTTACTACTATTGAGCAAGGTACCCCCTATACTATACCTGTACATTTGGTTTTTCTTGCCTAAATGTACTACGGTCACCATGCCCCGGGGTCACACGATCCCCTTTTGCGCCCGTTCTGACAAGCAAAGTCAACGGAGAAGCCCGATTCGCTTAACAGCCAGGTTACCAAGTTAACAACTGCAATGCTTCGCTTAGCAACCGCGGCGAGAAAAGTCGTAAAATGGGGCAAAGCCCGCTTAACAAATGTCTCAGCCACATAAATGTTGGACTCAATGGTGATCGCTTGCCTGTATTTATTAGATTTTCCCGACTAACTGCGGAGGTTCTAAGGGCGGCGTGGAAGGAAAATATCTGAGGAAGCGGGCAGGTTGCGCTTTGCATAATGCATGAATTTACTCCTTCAAGGTCACTTCTGGGCTCCCAACTGAGGAGGCCCTCGGTCTCCTTCGCAGCCCACCGGCACTCAACGAGGTGCCGGCCTGACTCTCATCGCCGTTTTTTTTTTAACGAGAGGAATATTGCACCGGTGTGACTTATAAGCGCTCTTCCAAAGGATAACGAGTCGATATATTTGTTTTCTCCTTTGATCTACGGCCCCCGACGGGAAGCCATGCATGACGTTTATTAAAGCTGCCTAATTTTCTATCAAGTTCGGAGAACGATCGATCCTGTCGGCAGAAGTTTAAATCGGACTTGGGTGGCAGGGTAAAGTTAACGCGCAAAATCCTTTCGAGGCGACGGAGAAGGGCCGGCTGGGGTAAGTAGGGGGAGGGGAACGGAGAGGAGAAACGAGAAACTTATTTTGCAACAAATAAATAAATAATAAATAAATAAAACGGCGACTTGAATGAGGCTGCAAAATGTCTCGGATCGATGGGCCCGGGAGGGTGGCTGGCTTGCCGTGTGTGGAGGAGGAAGATGTTAGAAAAACACAAGCATAAATCAGGTCAGACAGGGTCCATTTCCAAGGAGTAGCCGAAGGAAGTCCAGGCGGTCCTCGATTTACGACTGATCGCTTCGCAACGACTTGAAGTTATGACCTACCTGAAAAAAGTGAACTTCTGATAGTCACCACCCATCCCTGTGGTCCCATCGTCACACTTTGGGTGCTCAGCAACATGGCTGCAGTTACAGGTGGTCCTCGACTTACAAAGGTTCGCTTCGTGACCATTTGAAGTTACAACGGCTGTGAAAAAAGTGACCTGGGACAATTTTTCAGACTTACGACCGTTGCATAATCCCCGTGGTCACCTGATCAAAATTCCGACGCTTGACAACTGACTCACATTTATAACGGTGGCGGTGCCCCTGGAGTCATGTGACCCCCTTTTGCGACCTTCGGACAAGCAAAGTCAACGAGAAAGCAGATTCGCTTAAAAAACCGTGTTACTAATTTAAAAACTGCAGGGATTCACTTAACAAATGTGGCAAGGGAAGTCATGAAATGGGGCAATGTTCACTTAAGAAATGTCGTACTTAGCGACAGAAATTTTGGGCTGAATTGCGGTCATAAGTCGAGGACTGCCTGTGTACCTCTTCACAGGGTTTTTTATAGCCTTCTCTAAGTGGTTTACAGAGTCAGCCTGTTGCCCCCCCCAACAATCTGGGGTCCTCATTTTACCGACTTCGGAAGGATGGGAAGCTGAGTCAAACTGCTGGCAGTGGGCAGAGTCAGCCTGCAATACTGCATTCTACCACAGGGCCAGCAGAGAGAGAGAGAGAATATAGACAGACAGACAGTGATAGACAGATATTGTAGATAGAAGAGAGAGAATGATTGATAGAGAGAGAAATATAGACAGTGATACAGATATTGTAGATAGAAGAGAGATTGATAGAGAAAATATAGAGACAGACAGAGATAGACAGAAATTGTAGATAGAAGAGAAAGAATAATTGAGAGAGAGAGAAATATAGACAGACAGACAGTTATCGACAGCTATTGTAGATAGAAGAGAGAGAATGATTGATTGATAGAGCGAGAAAATATGGAAAGACTGATAGACAGATATTGTAGATAGAAGAGAGAGAATGATTGATTGATAGAGCGAGAAAATATGGAAAGACAGTGATAGACAGATACGTAGATAGAAGAGAGATCATGACTGATAGAAAAAATATATAGACACAGACAGACAGTGATAAACAGATATTGTAGATAGAAGAGAGAGAAAAAATATATATAGACAGACAGACAGTGATAGACATATTGTAGATAGAAGAGATTGATTGATAGAGCAAGAAAATATAGACAGACATAGACAAAAATTGTAGATAGAAGAGAGAATGATTGAGAGAGAAAGAGAAAAAAATATATAGACAGACAGTGATAGACAGATATTGTAGGTAGAAGAGAATGATTGATAGAGAGAAAATATAGACAGACAGACAGACAGACAGACAGACAGACAGACAGTGATAGACAGATATTGTAGATAGAAGAGAGAGAATGATTGAGAGAGACAGAGAGAGGACTTATATACACTTCAGAGTGCTTTATAGCCTTCTCTAAGCGGTTTACGGATTCAGCATCTTGCCCACCCAACAATCTGGGTCCTCATTTTACCGACCGCGGAAGGATGGAAGGCTGAATCCACTTTGAGCCGGTCAGGATCGAACTCCTGGCAGTGGGCAGAGTCAGCCTGCAATACTGCATTCTAACCACTGTGCCACCACGGTTCTTTACGTAGCAGATGGAAGTACAAGTGGTCCTCGATTTATGACCAATCGCTTAGCGACTTTTTAAAAGTTATGACCTACCTGAAAAAAAGGGAACTGACGAACCGGATCCAAAGGTGTGATAGTCACCGCCCATCCGTATAGTCCTGTGACCGCACTTTGGGTGCACGGCAACACGGCTGCAATTACAGCCATTTGCAGCGTCCTGTGATGATGTGACTGGGTGTTTTGTGATGCTTTTGCCGAAAACCGTTTCTTCTGATTTTCAGAAAATCGCGCCCATAGCGTGCAACGGTTTCACCCTTACAACCTCTGCATTCATTTAATGACTGTTGCAAAATCCCTTTTTTTCTCTATTGTTACAACTTGTGGCAGGCTCCGTTACCGTCATAACTCGAGGACTACCTGTACAGGTAATACAGCTAGTCCTCGACTTACAACCACAGTGTGGCCCCAAAATTCCATTGCAAAGCGAGACAGTGGTGAAGTGAGTTTTGCCCCACGTTGCCACTTTCTTGCCACGGTTGTTAAGTGAATCCCTGGGGTTGATAAGTTTGTCACCTGGTTGTTAAGTGAATCTGGCTTCCCCTTTGACTTTGTCAAAAGGTGGCAAAGGGGGATCACGTGACCCAGGGACACTGCAACCGTCGTAAGTATGAGCCAGTTGCCAAGGGTCTGGATTTTGATCATGTGGCCGTGGCGATGCTGCAACAGTCATAAGTGTGAAGAATGGTCGTAAGTCACTTTGTCAGTGCCGTCGTAACTTCGAATGGCCACCAAACCAACTGTCGTAAGTCGAGGACTCAGTGTAATAAGATTTTTCAAAGCAAAAGACAGATAGGAAGACCCCTGCTCCACCTTATGTATTACCAAACGTCTGCGTTTGGGGAAAGGGCGAAACACACACACACACACACAAACACACACAAGTTGTGCTTGATTTGTGCTGGCATTTGTCCTTGCCAGGGATCTGCTGGGAGGAAAGGATTTCAATTCGCTCACAGCTGGAACTGTGATGAAATTCTTTTTAATCCCTAATTTAGAACTGTGCGGAGAGACCTGCGGCAGGGGATGGAAGAGAGGAGGAGGGGGAAAGGGAGGAAGAGATAAGCGGAGGAAGAAAAGGAGGGATGTACAAAAGAGGAGGGGGGGATGCACCAATTTTCAACTCCTGCTCTGCTCGTGGTTTACTAGGGTAGCATTTACAACCTATATTTGACAGGTAGGTAGGTAGAAAGGCAGGCAGGCAGGTATTACAACCTTGTTCCCAAAGCATACATAACATCTCTTTCTCACTAATATTTCTTGTAACAGATTAACAGAATAACAGTCGGAAGGGATCTTGGAGGTCTTCTAGTCCAACCCCCCTGCTCAGAGTTGTTGTTAGCTGCGAAGTTGTGTCTGACCCATCGCGACCCCATGGACAACGTTCCTCCAGGCCTTCCTGTCCTCTACCATCTT
Source organism: Protobothrops mucrosquamatus (assembly GCF_001527695.2). Lineage (NCBI taxonomy): Eukaryota > Metazoa > Chordata > Lepidosauria > Squamata > Viperidae > Protobothrops > Protobothrops mucrosquamatus. The sequence goes on from NW_015390200.1 coordinate 28,528, forward strand.
CTGGAGTCCATTGAAGCTCACGCCTACTGCTTCAGTGACTCCATCCAGCCACCTCATTCTCTGTCGTCCCCTTCTTCTCTTGCCCTCCATCTTTCCCAGCATCAGGCTCTTCTCCAGTGAGTCCTTCCTTCTCATTAGGTGGCCAAAGGACTTGAGTTTCCATTTCGGGATCTGGCCTTCTAAAGAGCAGTCAGGGTTGATCTCCTCTAGGACTGACCGGTTGGATTGCCTTGCAGTCCAGGGGACTCGCAGGAGTCTTCTCCAGCACCAGAGTTCAAAGGCCTCCATTCTTTGGCGCTCAACCTTTCTTATGGTCCAACTTTCACAGCCGTACATTGCAACTGGGAAAACCATGGCCTTGACTATACGCACTTTTGTTGGCAGGGTGATGCCTGCTCAGAGAGGGGACCCTATATCATAGTGGACAAATGGCTGTCCAATCTCTTTTTTAAAGCCTCCAGTGATGGAGCACCTTTAACTTCTGGAGGCAAACTGTTCCCCTGGTTAATTGTTCTCACTGTCAGGAAGTTTCTCTTTAGTTCTAAGTTGCTTCTCTCCTTGATGAGTTTCCATCCGTTGCTTCTTGTCCTGCCTTCTGGTGCTTTGGAGGATAGCTTGACTCTCTCTTCTTTGGGGCAGCCCCTCAAATATTGGAAGGCTGCTATCATGTCACCCCCTAGTCCTCTTTTCATTCAACTAGAAATACCTAATTCCTGTAACCATTCTTCGTATATGTTAGTCTCCAGTCCCCTATTCATACTTTGTTGCTGAAATTAACCAGCCCAAAATTGCCCAGTGATTTTCCATGGCTGAGTGGGATTAGAACTCAGGTCTTGCCACCCCTAGTCCAGGTCGTTCTCCACTATACGCCTTATTGGTTCTCGGGCTGAGAGGTGAGATAGAAATCAGATCCAGAATCAGCCAATAGATTTTTGTGACTGAGTTGGACTAGAAGCCAGGTCTCCCCCAATCCTAATCCTTTTCATTTTCCATTACACTTGATTGACTATTGAGCTGAGGAGGAATTGGCTCATCCAATGAGCTTCCATGATTGAGGAGGACTGGAACATGTCCCCTCCCATATTCTCCATTATACCTGATTGACTCTTGGAATGAGAGGGAGGTACTGATTCAGCCAATGAGCTTCTGAGGACTAGAACCCATGTCTTCCCCCTCCTAGTCCAGGCCCTTCTCCACTACACCTGATTGGCTCTTGGCCTGAGAGGGAGGGACCGGCCCAGAGTCAGGCAATGAGCTTCTGTGGATGAAGGAGGACTAGAACCTAGGTCTTCCCCCCTCCTAGTCCAGCCCCTTCTCCACTATACCTAATTGGCTCTTGGCCTGAGAGGGTGGGACTAGCCCAGAGTCAGCCAATGAGCTTCTGTGGATGAAGGCCTAGAACCCAGGTCTCTCCCGTCCTACTCCAGCCCCTTCTCCACTACTCCTGATTGGCTCTTGGGCTGAGAGGGAGGGATTGGCCCAGAGTCAGCCAATGAGCTTCTGTGGATGAGGGAGAACTAGAACCCAGGTCTTCCCCCATCCTAGTCCAGAACCTGATTGGCTCTTGATCTGAGAGGGAGGGACTAGCCTAAAATCAGCCAATGAGGGGAAGCTTGCAACTGAGTTTCCTACGCTTGATTCAACACCTTCATCACTGCCCCAAGTGACACGCAGAACTGAATTTTGGTGGTGGTGGGGAGATGGGAACAGCTTCCTATCTTTGATTCAATAGCAAAAAAAAGGGGAAGAGAAAGAAGAACGCAGATCAAACCCCCCCAAATCTAGATGTTTTTGGTCTACGGACTCTGTATTAATTTGACAAGTTTCCCAAAAGGACACCCAAAACCACCTTGGGTATGGCCGAAGCCAGGTCCCAGAGTCCACCAAGCCATTACAGAAACCACAGGATGTAGAAAGCCAAGATCCAGATGCCCAGCGTGAAACCGATGAACAGGTAAGGCGTGCTGCCGAAGACGTGGGAATGAGTGGACGCGCAGGGCCACGCCTGCTTCGCATGTCTCGGCCTCGTTGGATGGGGATGGAGTTGGCAGTTGTGTCGGAGGTCACAGCAGGACAGCCAGTGGCACTCTGGGATCAGGATGACGTAGGCCGTCCGGTCGTAATGGAAGATCCTCTTGAGCTGGGTGGAGGCCAGTTCACTGATGAACATGGACGGGATGTTGACTTGATGGTTCAGGTCCTCCTTTCCCAACATGGTGACCAGGGCTTGGGAGTTGACATTGTGGATGATGGCAGCCTGGTAGCCAGCTTGCTGGGCATGGAGAACCTTGGCGGTGAAGGAACAATCATTTCGCTGGATGAGGGCCACGTAGGCCACCGAAGAACTGTTGGTTAGAGGCGGTGCTTTGATCGGTTGACAAGCGTTGGCTGGTTTGGCTTCGATGAGGTAACCCAGAAGACCTTCACTGTGGAGCACAGGGCCAAAGTCAGAATTCAAAGCTTCGAAGTCTTGGCTGATGCTGTTATGGTTGTACACAGCCCGGATCAAGGCTTCATTGTTGGTTAGATGAAGAAGGATCGCCATAATCACACGTACAAACGCTGGGAAAATAGAAGACATTCTAGCTATAATCAAGGACTGGTCTCTTCTAAAGGTCTTCAAAGGTCTTTGGTTGGAGCATCAACTTGGTAGGCCTTAGAACATCCATGAAACTAGAATGTTGGTGGCTAAGTCGAATACCCACGGCTTGAAACCAAATCTAGTCATTGGAACTGGGTTGGTGTCGATGGATCTCTCCTGGAAGCTTCTGAGCTTTCCTTCAAAGTTGGCAAGCCAACTTTCCCAGGACTTTTGTGTCCATTGGCCTTTGTGACCTCATGACCTCACTCAACCAACCTCTTTTCATCTAAGAAACATCTGTGTGGATGATGAGTCTCCACTTAGGCAAGAAAAACCAAATACATATATATAGGATAGGGGATACCTGTCTCAATAGTAGCAACTGCGAGAGGGATCTTGGAGTCCTGGTGGACAGTCAGTTAAATATCAGCTAGTAGTGTGCTGCAGCTGCCAAAAAAGCAACACAGTGCTAGGCTGCATTAACAGAGAGATAGAATCAAGATCACATGAAGTATTAATACCGCTTTATAATGCCTTGGTAAAGCCACACTTGGAATACTGCATCTAGTTTTGGTCACCACGATGTAAAAAAGATGTTGAGACTCTAGAAAGAGTACAGAGAAGAGCAACAAAGAGGATTAGGGGACTGGAGGCTAAAGCATATAAGGAACGGCTGCTGGAATTGGGTATGTCTAGTTTGATGAAGAGAAGGACTAGGGGGGACATGATAGAAGTGTTCCAATATCTCAGGGGCTGCCCCAAAGAAGAGGCAGTCAAGCTATTCTCCAAAGCCCTTGAAGGCAGGACAAGAAGCAACGGGTGGAAACTAACCAAGGAGAGAAGCAACCTAGAACTAAAGAGAAACTTCCTGACAGTGAGAACAATTAATCAGTGGAACAACCTGCCTCCAACATGGGAGATTTTTAAGAAGAGATGGACAACAATTTGTCTAGAATGGTATACCATTCCAGAAAATGGCTGTCCAATCTCTTCTTTAAAAAACCCAGTGATGGAGCACCCACAACTTCTGGAGGCAGGTTGTTTCACTGATTGTTCTAACTGTCGGGAAATTTCACCTTAGTTTTGGGTTGGAACTCTCTTTCATAATCTTCCACCTGTTACTTCTTATCCTGCCCTCAGATGGTTTGGAGACGAATAGAATAGAATAGAATAGAATAGAATAGAATAGAATAGAATAGAATAGAATAGAATAGAATAGAATAGAACAGAACTGAGTAGAGTAGAGTAGAGTAGAGTGGAGTGGAGTGGAGTGGAGTGGAGTGGAGTAGAATAGAATAGAAGATGGAAGGGACCTGGGAGATCTTCTAATCCAGCCCCCTGCTCAAGCAGGAGAACCTATACCAACTCAGACAAGTGACTGTCTAGTCTCTTAAGATGCCCCTGTCTTCTCCATGACAGTTCCTCAAATATTGGAAGACTATCATGTCATCCCCAGTCCATCTCCCCATTAGACTACACATTCCCAGTTCCTGCCACTGTTCTTCCTTTGTTTAAGCCTCCAGTCCCCTAATCATCCGTGTTGCTCTTCTCTGACCTCTTTCTAGAGTTGCAACATCTTTTTTTGTATCGTGGTGACTAGAATTGGATGAAATATTCCAAGTGTGGTCTCAGCAGCGCAGCAGAGGTCATTCTTGACTTATGACCACAATTAAGCCCAAGGTTTCTGCTGCTGAAACATTTGTAACATGAATTTTGCCCCACTTTACGACCTTTCTTGCCACAGTTGTTGAGTGAATCACTGCAGTTGATAAGTTAGTAACTCAGTTTTTAAGTGAATCTGGCTTCCTCCATTGACTTTGCTTGTCAGAAGGACACAAATGGCAATTACATGACCCCTGGGACACTGCAACAGTCATAAGTACGAGCCAGTTGCCAAGCGTCTGAATTTTGATCACGTGACCATGGGGACGCTGCAATGGTTGTAAGTGTGAAAAACAATCATAAGTCATTTTTTTCAATGCTGTTGAAATTCTGAACGGTCACCAAACGAGCTGTTGTAAGTTGAGGATTACCTGTACTCTATTTATTAAGTATTATTTATTTATTTATTAGAGTACAGGTCGTCCTCGACTTATGATCACAATTGAGCCCAAATTTTCTGTGGTTAAGTGAAACATTTGCTAAGTGAGTTTTGCCCCGTTTTGTGACTTTTCTTGCCACAGGTGTTAAGTGAATCAGTGCAATGGATAGGTTAGTCCCCCGGTTGTTAAGTGAATCAGGCTTCCTCATTGACTTTCCCTATTAGAAGGTTGCAAAAGGTGACAACATGACCTTGGGATAACATGACAATGGCCATAAGTATGAACCAGTGGCCAAGCATCTGAATGTTGATCACTTGATCATGGGGATGCTACCAAGGTCGTAACTGTGAAAAACGGTCCTAAATCACTTGCCGTCGTAACTTCGAATGGTCACTAAATGGGCTGTTGTAAGTCGAGGACTCTCTATACTTAGTTCTGCTTTACCAAGTGTATTTCCTGGGAATGATAAGAACAATTTTTAAGAAGAGACTGGACAGCCATTTGTCCAAAATGGTATAGGGTTTCCTGCCTGAGCTGGGGGTTGGACTAGATGACCTCCAAGGTCCCTTCCAACTTTATTATTATTATTAATAATGCTGGGCAATTCTCATATATTTTACACATAGAGTATAATTAAAATCCTGATTGAATGATTGATTGATCAATTGATGGATTTTGATACATTTGTTAAGACATTTAGATTTAATAGCCTGAGCAGTGAAGGGTTGTTCAATGAACCAGAACACACGGCTGTTGCTTATTGGTTGAAGAGTGCTGGCTTCTGTGTGAGGCAATCTGCGCTGTGATTGGTTGCTGTGCGTGCAGAGGGGGCGTTTCCCTTTTTTCCCGCCATTTTTCTTCTGCGTGCCCTGTATGCTCTGAGATTTACCTCACAACGTTCCTATTTGCCTCACTACCTTGTTTGCTCTAAATATAGATGTAAAATATATTTACTTATATAAAACTACAAGTTCGTGTCAGCATGTATGACTTCATTTGGACACCTGCTGCGCAATTCCCTGACAAAGATTTATAGAATGGGTGATGCTCAAGAGTGCTTCACGTTCTTGAAAAAAGCTGGAACAAAGAAACAAATGCCACAGTTGTATTTTTAAAAATCCGTAATATGACACTAAAATCAATATAATTAAAACAGAAACCCAAACAATATGATTACAATCAATTAGCACTTAAATCAATTTTTCCTAAACTTGGCCAATTCCAGATGGGTGGATTTTCTGGCTGAGGAATTCCATATGTCCATGTCTGAAAGCTGCCCAGCTTCAAATAAACACATATTAAAAGTCTGAAACAGAGATATTTTTTTTTTAAAATAGAGTTATAGAATCATAGGGTATTGGGTTGAAATACACCTCCTTGGGTTGTTTTGTGAATTCTGGACAATTATCAAAATGTTGTTTGCACTTCTGAAAAATAGTATTGGTTGGAAACATGGGCCAGCGCCTAGAAATGTCTAAATAAAAAATAACGTTGCGGCCAGTGAAACATGCAAGACCACCCCTACTATTAGATAGAGCAAAATACCATGCTAGTAGTTAAGACTGACATGAAGGTAGGTAGATAAATAGATAGACTGATGGAGAGAGACAGAGACAGAGACAGAGATACTACAGAGATAGGTTGATAGAGATGGAGGAATGGATGGATGGACGGATGGATGGATGATAGATAAATAATAGATGAGAGAGAAAGAGGGAGAGATAAAGATGGATGGATGGATGGATAGATACAGTAGATAGATAGATAGATAGATAGATAGATAGATAGATAGATAGATAGATAAATAGACAGACAGACAGATGATAGATAGATAGATAGATAGATAGATAGATAGATAGATAGATAGATAGATAGATGGATGGATGGATGATAGATAAATAATAGATGAGAGAGAAAGAGGGAGAGATAAAGATGGATGGATGGATGGATAGATACAGTTGATAGATAGATAGATAGATAGATAGATAGATAGATAGATAGATAGATAGATAAATAGACAGACAGACAGATGATAGATAGATAGATAGATAGATAGATAGATAGATAGATGGATGGATGGATGGATGGATGGATGGATGGATGGATACAAACAGACAGTGGAGGGAGGGAGAGATAACTGTACGGATAGATGGATGGATAGATGGATGGATGATAGATACTGTAGAGATAGATAGATAGATAGATAGATAGATAGACAGACAGACAGACAGACAGACAGACAGACAGACAGACAGACAGACAGATGATAGATAGACAGACAGACAGACAGATGATAGATAGACAGACAGACAGACAGACAGACAGACAGACAGACAGACAGATGATAGATAGATAGATAGATAGATAGATATATAGATAGATATATAGATAGATATATAGATAGATAGATAGATAGATAGATAGATAGATAGATAGATAGATAGATAGATAGATAGATACAAACAGACAGCGGAGGGAGGGAGGGAGAGATAACTGTACGGATAGATGGATGGATAGATGGATGGATGATAGATACTGTAAAGATAGATAATGTAGAGATAGATACTGTAGCGATAGATAGATAGATAGATAGATAGATAGATAGATAGATAGATAGATAGATAGATAGATAGATAGATAGATAGATAGATAGATAGATAGATACAGAATACAGAATAACAGAGTTGGAAGGGACCTTGGAGGTCAAGTAGCTGTCTAGTCTCTTCTTAAAAACCTCCAGTGATGGAGCACCCACAACTTCTGGAGGCAGGCCTTTCCACTGATTAATGGGTGGGTGGGTGGAAGGAGACAGAAAGAGAGGAGAGAGAGAAAGAGAGAGAAGGAGGGAGAGAGGGAGAGAGAGAGAGAGAGAGAGAGAGAGAGAGAGAGAGAGAGAGAGAGAGAGAGAGAGAGAGAGAGAGAGAGATCTTGTCCTGTAGCTTCTTGTATAGTTCTTCCATCACTCACTTAACAAACAAATTTGGGCTCAATTGTGGTTGAGGACTACTTTGTTACTTTATTTGTAACTCTGACTAAAGAATGTACATCCTACTCCTTCCTCTTTTTCCCCACAACAACCCTGTGAGGTGGATTGGGCTGAGAGATATGGACTGCCCCAAGGTCACCCAGCTGGCTTTCATGCGTAAGGCAGGACTAGAATTCACCATCTCCTGGAGATTGGCCCAAAGTCACCCACCCAGCTATCATGCCTAAGGCAGGACTAGAATTCAGCGTCTCCTGGGGATTGGCCCAAAGTCACCCAACCAGCTTTCATGCCTAAGGCAGGACTGGAACTCACTGGTTTGTAGGCCAACCTCTAAATAGGCCAAACTGGTGTCTGTGTAAGTGCCACACTTTATTACAGGCCTTATCTTGCAGAGAACCAAATTAAGCTGGTAGGTTTGTTTCATGGGTCAAGACAAATGGGAGAAGTGTCCAGGTTATAGGGCTAGGCGTTTACAGGTGGATGTGTGTTGTTTTTACAGTGACTGTCAATATATCACAGTGTATGTTGTCTTGATTGCTTTGAGCTGTTGTTAGTTTGTGCTTGTTCGTTTTGATTGGGGTTAGATTGCAATTCTGTTCAGGCAGCCTCATAAATAATATGACTGTTTGTTTGTCTCTGCTGTTCAAAAAAAAGCATTCTGGCTGTTTTCAAGCTTCTGGGGGGAAAAAAGATGATGTGTTTGTCTTAAAGAATCCACTCTTAATGCGAAGCTAAGAGCGGAGATACTGTATTTCAGCTCTGATAAAATTTGTCAGCTTTCACGAAGGGCAGGGCACGGCAGGGCTGGACTTGCGAGGGGTCCTGCAGTTCTTCTAAATCTTTTTCACAACATGCACAGCCCTGGGCAAACTGAGGAAGGGGGCCAGGGAGAGCCAAGACATGGACCGGGTGATCTTAAAAGGGGCAGAGCTTCAGTAGTAGGATCAGGGCTGCCATGACTTTTTTGACCTTCTCTAAGGGAGGGAAGGAAAGAGGGAGAGGAGGGAAGAGAAGGTGAAAGGAGAGAGAGAGAGAGAGAGAGAGAGAGAGGGAGGGAGGGAGGGAGGGAGGAAGGAAGGAAGGAAGGAAGGAAGGAGAAGGAGAAGGAAGGAAGGGAAAGGGAAGGGGTAGGGGAAAAGAGGGAGGGAGAGAGGAAAAAAGGAAAAGAGGGAAGGAAGGAAGGAAGGAGAGAAGAAGGGAAAAGGAGGGAAGGAGGAAGGAAGGAAGGAAGGAAGGAAGAAAGAGAAAGGGAGGGAGGAAGAGGAAGGGGAAATGAGGGAGGGAGGAAGAAAGGACGAAAGGAAGAAAGGGGAAGGGAGGGGAGGGAGAAAGGAAAGAAGAATGGAAGGATGAAAGAAGAGAGGAAGAGAGAGAAGAAGAAATTAGGAGAGGGATGGGGAAGAGAGGGGAGGGGAGGATGGATGGATGGATGCATGGATGGATGGATGCATGGGAAGGAAGGAAGGGAGGGAGGGAGGGAGGGAGGGAGGAAAAATTCATTTCCAGACTGTGACAATTGCATTAAACCTGACACAATGCAAAATAATAGCAGGCAGTTCCCTGCAGTGGTAATTATTGTCACTGCCTGTCGTGCAAGAGGAAATGAGGTTCACAGGGCATGAAAGACGGGAGGGGGGGGGTCTGGATTCCCCCCTCCCTCTGGTACTACACGTCACCTCTTTCAAGGGCTTCCACTCAGAGCCCCTTCCTTGGGAAAGATGCCCCACTGACAGCCTTCTTAGGCACTTCTTTATTTACTCCCTCAACACACTTCTCACACTCCACAATTCAAAAGCAACTCTCCTTGGCTTATATAGCATAAATATTGCCATTAAAACATCCACGGTACCATCCAAAACGTGGCTGTCATAAATAAAAGGCTGTAACAATAAGCAAAACTGCAAGAATAACGCCAAAAAAAGGGAAAGCCACAAAGAAAGAAAAGTGAAGAAAGAAAGTGTCAATGCTGCTAACATCGGATGTTCTGCATTGACAACAGAGGGAAATGTACCCATCTTTTCCCCTTTCGCTTTTAAAGCTAGATGATGCTGGGATGGAGGGGGAGATGTGAACGAGAGTCTAGCTAGACATAACAACACTAAACTTAGCATGAGAATCAAGGTTATTAAGCCCAGAGCTGATAAAGAATTGGCCGGCTGGAGAGCTGGAGAGGAAGCCAGAGCTTCAACTGGGGAATGTGATTTATGACTGTTAATTGGAGGAGGGAATTGTGCTTTGATACTATGTGCCCAGGGGAGGGGAATTCAGTTTTTGGCTTCGATTATGCAGTGCCGATATTATGCTACTTGAATAAAAGATTCTTTAAGGTAAACAATGCCTCGAAGTTCTTTTGAAGAGTCTGTCGGAACCATGACAGAAAGAAAGAAAGAAAAAAAGAAAGGAAGGAAGGAAGGAAGGAAGGAAGAAAGAGATAGAGAGAGAGAGAGAGAGAAAGAAAGAAAGAAAGAAAGAAAGAAAGAAAGAAAGAAAGAAAGAAAGAACATAGGAAGATTCTCCATCTCTTTTCCAGCTTCTTTTGTCTCTGGCATTCAAATTAAACAAAGGGATAGGAAAGAATAAAAATAGAGAAGAGAGAGAAAGATGGAAAGAGAGAGAGGAGAGAGGAAGAAGTGGGAGGAAGGAAGGAAGGAAGGGAAGGGAAGGGAAGGGAAGGGAAGGAAGGAAGGAAGGAAGGAAGGAAGGAAGGAAGGAAGGAAGGAAGGAAGGAAGATATTTATGTGTGTATACTGGAGGTGGTGAGCCTTTGAGAGCTGTATGCAACGAAATTTCATTTTAATGTATGCTTATTACTGTACATTCAAAGTGACAATAAAGTTATTATTCTATTCTATTCTATTTGATGGGGAAGGAAGGAAGGAAGGAAAGAGGGAAGGAAGGAAGTTATTATTCTATTCTATTCTATTCTATTCTATTTGATGGGGAAGGAAGGAAGGAAAGAGGGAAGGAAGGAAGGAAGGAAGGAAGGAAGGAAGGAAGGAAGGAAGGAAGGTTTTTGATTGGGAAGGGAGGGTGGGAAGGAGGGAAGGAGAGATGGAGAAAGGAAGGAAGACAGTTAAGGGGAAGGAAGGAAAGAGGGAAGGAAGGTATTTGATGGGGGAGGGAGGGAGAAAGGAAGGGGGAAAGGAAAGATGGAAGAAAGGAAGGAAGATAGTTGATGGGGAAGGAAGGAAGGAAGGAAGGAAGGAAGGAAGATATTTGATGGGGAAGGGAGGGAGAAAGAAATGAAGGAGGGATGGAGGGTGGAAGCCTTGCTGCCTTGGGGCTCAAGGTCTAGAAACTGCATGCATGCACGGTTATCTTTCCTATTCTTTTGTTCTCTCAGGCGCAACATCTCCGCAAAGGAGCTGCCAACCCCCAGCCGGAAGCCATGCTTGCAAAGCCCAGAGAAGCAGAAAAAAAAAAATCCCTATCAGTGGGTCACTCTGAACCAAAGAAATGGAAAAGCTGCCTTTGCACCATCTGATGATGCCTTGGATGGATGGATGGATGGATCGGGGGGGGGGGGGCTCTGCAGGCGGGGTCCCCAAAAGTAAAAAAATGCTCACCTTGCAGATGAAGCTCCACCTACTTTGATCCTGGGTTGCAGAGGGAACGCCCATAAAAAAGAGGGGGAAGCTTTGATCGCTGCCATGTTGACTTTTTCTATTCTATTCTATTCTATTCTATTCTATTCTATTCTATTCTATTCTATTCTATTCTATTCTTCCAATCCCTATTCTATTCTATTCTATTCTATTCTATTCTATTCTATTCTATTCTATTCTACTCTACTCTACTCTACTCTACTCTACTCTACTCTACTCCTGCCAGGTTGACAGGTGTGGCTAGATGGAGAAACAGTTGGGTCAAGGAACCAAAGAGTCATAAAGATGAGGAGCCTGGAGGCTGAAACATATGAAGAACGAATGAAGTAAATAATGAAGAGAAGGTCGAGGGGGGACATGATAGCAGTCTTCCAGTATCTCAGGGGCTGCCCCAAAGAAGAGGGAGTCAAGCTGTTCTCCAAAGCGCCTGAATGGCAGAACAAGAAGCAACGGATGGAAACTCATCAAGGAGAGAAGCAACCTGGAACTAAGGAGAAACTTCCTGACAGTGAGGACAATTAATCAGTGGAACAACCTGCCTCCCGAAGTTGTGGGTGCTCCAGCACTGGAGGTTTTTAAGGATTGGACAATCATTTATCTGAAATCGTATATGGCTTCCTGCCTGAGCAGGGGGTTGGACTAGAAGACCTCCAAGGTCCCTTCCAACTCTGTTATTCTGAGAACACTTAACTAGTGGAACAGCTTGCCTTTAAAAGTTGTGGGTCCTCCAACACTGGAGTTTTTAAAGAAGAGATTGGACGACCATTTGTCCGAAATGGTATATATAGGATTTCCTGCCTGAGCAGGGGGTTGGACTAGATGACCTCCAAGGTGCCTTCCAACTCTGTCGTTCTGTTCTTCTGAAATGGAAGCCTTAAACTTTCCGTGGCTTGGTCCCCTCCAGATGTGTGTTACTTCCTGACAACGAGGACATTCAGTCGGTGGAACACCTTGCCTCCAGAAGTTGTAGGCGCTCCAACATTGGAGCTTTTTTTTTTATAGAAGAGAATGGACATTTATTTCTCTGAAATGGTAGCTCTAGCAGGGGGTTGGACTAGAAGACCTCCAAGATCCACTCTTTTTTTTCCCCCCTGCATTCTGTATTCAGCAGTTAGCTCTATTCCTCAGTGGCATTTCAGGTCTTTTGGGGTGCAATCTGCTTCTCTTTCCACCCGGTTTCCTCTTCCGCAATGGCGCAGTGCCCAAATCCAGTAGCCAAGGGAGCACCATGCCAGCAGTGCCAGCCTCCCTCTACCCGCTTCTTCCGACCCACCCCTGGGGGATTCTGGGCGCAGAGGCAACATGGCTGCTAATCCAGAGCTGCCAAGTGCAGAGAGCGGATAAAGAGCTGGCAGGGGAGGGCCATTTGGCAGAGGTGCCTAGCAGAACCGGCCTTGGGCAGAGGCACCAAAAAAATGGGGAGGGGAGAAGTTTGAAGGACTGCTTTCCAGCTTGCCCCCAAATTGGAAAGCCAGTAGAAACATCTGCATGAGGAACACTCAGGAGTCTGAAAGAAATGCATTTTTCCCCACTGTAGGATGGAGGGATTCAGTTCCACAGTTCTTTTCCTTCCTCTCCTCTTTTTCTTCTTCATTTTTCCCCTCTCCTCCTCCTCCTCCTTTTTTCTTCTTCTTCTTTTCTCGTTATCTTTTTCCTCCTCCTCCTTTCCCTCTTCTTCTAGTTCTCTTTTTCATCTTTTTCCTTTTTCTCATCTTAACAGAATTGGAAGGGTCCTTGGAGGTCATCTAGTCCAACCCCCTGCTCAGGCAGGAAAACCTACACCATTTCAGACAAATGGCTGTCCAGTCTCCCTTGAAACCCTCCAGTGATGGAGCATCCACAACTTCTGGAGGCAAGCCGTTCCACTGGTTAATTGTCCTCACTGTCAGGGAAATTAGCCTTAGTTCTAGGTTGGGTCTCTCCTTGATTAGTTTCCATCAATTGATTCTATCCATTCCATCCAACTGGGACTGGAATGTTTGTCGTTAAGTGACATGGCTATTAAGTGAGTAGCTTTTTGTCTTTATGACCCTTGTTAAGCAGTTGTTAAGTGAAGCACATGGTCGTTACGTACAGCCAGCTTCCCCCATTGACTTTGCTTGTCAGAAGCTGTGAATTATAGAATAGAATAGGGATAGGATAGAATAGGATATAGAATAAAATATAGAAAATAGAATAGAATATAGAATATAGAATAAAATAGAAAACAGAACAGAACAGAATAGAATAGAATATAGAATAAAATATAGAATAAAATATTGAATAGAATAGAATAGAATAGAATAGAATAGAATAGAATAGAATAGGATAGGATAGGATAGGATAGGATAGGATAGGATAGGATAGGATAGGATAGGATAGGATATAGAATAAAATATAGAAAATAGAATAGAATATAGAATATAGAATAAAATAGAAAACAGAACAGAATAGAATATAGAATAAAATATAGAATAAAATATTGAATAGAATAGAATAGGATAGGATAGGATAGGATAGGATAGGATAGGATAGGATAGGATAGGATAGTTCTTTATTGGCCAGGTGTGATTGGCCACCCAAGGAATTTGTCTCCGATGCATAAGCTCTCAGTGTACATACAAACAACAAAGTGGTATAATCATAAGATACCAAGGTAATAGGAAAAATGAGAATAACAATACAGCTCCATTACATGGCTAAATATCCTTAGGAATAAGACAGTGCTGTGGGAATTAGGTGTTTAGCAGAGTGATGGCATTGGGGGGGGGGGACTCTCTTTGTGTCTAGTTTTTTTGTCAGGCAATGCTCTAGAGCGGTGTCCTGAGGGAAGGAGTTGAAACAGTTTATGTGCAGGATGTGTTGGGTCTGTAAATTTTAGGCTCTTTTAGGCAACAACAGAGATCTCCTCATCCTCCTCCTTCTCCCGCTAAGGGAGCAGATGCTGCTCTCCCCAATCCCTCACGCCTTGTAATTTAAAAAAAATGTCTGTCCTGCACCATTTGGATCCTTCTAGATGCAAGAAAGCCATTTATTCTTACGTGTGGTGGAGGCAGGAATGACAGAGATGCTGGACGGCAGCCAGATTGCAACTCTGCACAGATTTCTGTAGCAGAAAACAGCAATATTTTCTCCTGCCTTTGAAAGGAAAGACATTTGCCGCTGAGAAGCGAGGCCCGGGTTCTGATGGGAGAGATTAAATTGCAGGAGGGCCGTGCCAAAATGTAGCAAAAAGCTACAGGCCTTGGCTTCCTTGTTATGCCATCTCTTTCCCAACCCCCCTAGCCTAGTGCAAGGGTCTTCAAACTTGGCCCTTTTATGACTGGTGGACTTCAATTCCCAGAATTCCTCAGCCAGCGTGCCTGGCTGAGGAATTCTGGGAGTTGAAGTCCACAAAAGGTTGAAGAGCCCTGTCTTAAATCTAACAAACAAAATGGAGGCTGGCTGAGGAATTCTGGGAGTTGAAGTCCACAAGTCATAAAAGGGCCAGGTTTGACGACCCCTGTCTTAAATCTAACAAACAAAATGGAGGCTGGCTGAGAAATTCTGGGAGCTGAAGTCCATATGTCATAAAAGGGCCAAGTTTGACGACCCCTGTCTTAAATCTAACAAACAAAATGGAGGCTGGCTGAGAAATTCTGGGAGTTGAAGTCCACAAATCATAAAAGAGCCAGGTTTGACGACCCCTGTCTTAAATCTAACAAACAAAATGGAGGCTGGCTGAGGAATTCTGGGAGTTGAAGTCCACAAATCATAAAAGGGCCTAGTTTGACGACCCCTGTCTTAAATCTAACAAACAAAATGGAGGCTGGCTGAGGAATTCTGGGAGTTGAAGTCCACAAGTCATAAAAGGGCCAAGTTTGATGACCCCTGTCTTAAATCTAACAAACAAAATGGAGGCTGGCTGAGGAATTCTGGGAGTTGAAGTCCACAAGTCATAAAAGGGCCAGGTTTGAAGACCCCTGCCCTAGTGATCTTCTCTGCTCCCCAGTTTGATCAAGCCAGCACCCATAACTTTCTGCCGCTAAGCAAGGTGGTTGTTAAGTGGGTTTAGTCCCATTTTATGACCTGGTTTGTCACAGCTGTTAAGCAAATCGCTGCGGTTGTGAAGGGAATCAGGCCATCATGAGGGGAATCCTGCATCCTGCATTGAGTTTTGCTCATCAGAAGCCGGCTGGGAAGGTTGCAAAAGACGATCACATGATCCCAGGACAGCGCAACTGTCATAAATACGTGGCAGTTGCCAAGCGCCCAAATTTTGATCACGTGACCATGGAGATGCTGCAATGGCTGTAGGTCTGAAAACCAGTCAAGCGTCACTTTTTTCAGTGCTGTTGTAACTGGTTATGAAACCAATGGTTGTAAGTTGAAGACTTCCTGTATAGTTTAACTTTAGAGTAGACAACTACATTCTTTCAGCACCATGGAGAGCTCCAGCCTTCTGTTCTTCTTCTTCTTCTTCTTCTTCTTCTTCTTCTTCTTCTTCTTCTTCTTCTTCTTCTTCTTCTTCTTCTTCTTCTTCTCCTTCTCCTTCTCCTTCTCCTTCTCCTTCTCCTTCTCATCTTCTTCCTTCTCCTCAGCGACAAAGTTTTTAGCAAAGCTCTGATGTGTTATATTCAATAAAATAAAAATGTAAGTGGCTCTGCTCAACTGGAGTTGTGGTTGCTATCTATTTGCCCCATGACGCCCATAGATTGTGTCTTGGCCTCTACTCTATTGGCTGTGTTTGCACAACACACAGTCACAGTAAGAGGTTCATCTGTCCCAGGGCTCTGGAATTAAATCAAAGTTATTTGCTAGAGATGGAAGATATTTGCAAACAAATGTCATTCTTCTCTCTCTATTCTTTTTTCTACTTCTTCTTCTTCTTTTTTAAAGA
Organism: Protobothrops mucrosquamatus; assembly: GCF_001527695.2. Classification (NCBI taxonomy): domain Eukaryota; kingdom Metazoa; phylum Chordata; class Lepidosauria; order Squamata; family Viperidae; genus Protobothrops; species Protobothrops mucrosquamatus. The sequence goes on from NW_015390200.1 coordinate 44,600, forward strand.
GCGTTTTCATGAAAAAGACTTTACTGGTGTTAATACCTACTGTGTTGGATATTGTTATTTTTTACATGATGGGAGAAATATTCTACTCACTCATCCAATGCGTTGAATTTTATTTCTAAGGTCCATAGACCTAACAGGTGCAGACAAAAGCTCTTTTGGGGTATCCTGTGATTTTTTAAAAAAGTGGGAGGGATTCCTGAGAGCAAAAATTTTAAGACACTCTAATCTGAACAATTTACTTTTGCTCCTGTTCGATGCCTGCTGTGTTCTCTTCACTTTTAGACAAATGGAAGCCACACTGATTTGCAAACAGCTTTGAAGAGATGCTATATTTGAATACATGCCCAAGCAAAGGGGCCCTTGCGGTCGACTGTACTGATTACAGGTGATCCTTGAGTTACAACCCATCATAACTACTGATGGTCATAAAATGAGTCAGTCACATGACCAGCTCGATTTTAAGACCTTTTTTGCAGCAGCAGTCTTGTTAGGTAAATCAGTGCAGTCATTAAGAGAACACCCTGGTTATTAAGAGAACCCTTTTGTTGTTGTTGTTGTTGTTGTTGTTATACACATGGCTTTGCCAAAAACCGGAAGTCAATGCTGATTTTTCAGTGAAACCATTGTGAATAGAATAGAATAGAATAGAATAGAATAGAATAGAATAGAATAGAATAGAATAGAATAGAATAGAACTGGAAGGGACCTTGGAGGTCTTCTAGTCCAACCCCCTGCTCAAGCAGGAGAACCTATACCATCTCAGACATTTGTCTGAAATGGTATAGGATTTCCTGCCTGAGCAGGGGGTTGGACTAGATGACCTCCAAGGTCCCTTCCAACTTTTTATTATTATTATTGATCATCGCACAGTCAGCCAGATGTTCCCGACTGGATTTGGCATTTTTGTCTATCTATCGAGTCCTTACCAAGGACCTGGGATAGGCAGATGTGGATGTTTGATGGTATTACAGATATTGTCGCAGGATGGAGGCAGTTCCTAGTAAGGCCGCCTTTTGCAATTGACTAATGGCGAATTTGTCAATGCCGATGATGGTGTTCAAGTGGTGCTCCAGTTGTTTTGGGATTGCACCCAAGGCACCTATGACTATTGGTACCACCTTTGCTTGCTTTTGCCACAGTCTTTCTATTTCTATTTGTAGGTCTTTGTATTTTGTGATCTTCTCCAGTTCTTTCTCGTCTATTCTGCGGTCTCCAGGCACTGCCACGTCCACCATCCAGACTTTTTTTGTCTTTCTTATTGACAATTGTTAAGTCCGGGGTGTTATGTTGCAGGTGCTTGTCTGTTTGAATTCTGAGGTCCCAGAGCAGTTTAATTTTATTATTTTCTATGACTTTCTCTATTTTATGATCCCACCAGTTCTTCCTTACAGGCAAATAATATTTCTTGCAGATCTTCCAATGCACCATTGTTGCTACTTTGTCATGTTGTTGTTATTATTATTATTATTATTATTATTAATAATAATAATAATAATAATAATAATAATAATAATAATAATAATAATAATAATAATAATAATAATAATAATAATAATAATACGAGCAAGTTGCCAAGTGTCCGAATTTCGATCCCGTGGCCATGAGGAGGGTGTAACCGTCATTAATGTGACTTTTTTTCCAGTTCTGTTGTAACTTTGAACGGTCACTAAATGAATGGTTGTAGGATTACAGGTAATCCTCAACTTACAACGGTTCACTTAGTGACTGTTTGAAGTTACAATGGCACTGGAAAAAAAGTGAGTTATGACCCTTTTTCACACTTCCGACCGTTGCAGCATCCCCAAGGTCACGAGATCAAAATTTGGACGCTCGGCAACTGGCTCAGATTTATGACGGTTTGCAGCATCCCGGCGTCACGTGATCCCCTTTTGCGACCTTCTGACAAGCAAAATCCATGGCGAAACCAGATTTGCTTAAGAACCATGTTCCTAACTTAATAACTGCAGCGATTCACTTAATAACTGCGGCCAGCAAAGTCGTAAAATGGGGCAACACTCGCTGCACCAATGTCTCAGCAACAGAAATTGGGGGCTCAGTTGTGGCTGAGGACTTATGACCACAATTGAGAAGGTTAATTGGACGTTCTCCAATTAACGACAACCCACAATGAATAATAATAAAGTTGGAAGGGACCTTGGAGGTCATCTAGTCCAACCCCCTGCTCAGGCAGGAAACCCTACATCATTTCAGACAAATGGCTGTCCAGTGTCTCTTCTTAAAAACTTCCAGTGTTGGAGCATTCACAGCTTCTGGAGGCAGATTGTTCCACTGGTTAATTATTCTCACTGTTAGGAAGTTTCTCCTTAGTTTTAGGTTGCTTCTCTCCTTGATTAGTTTCCATCCGTTGCTTCTTGTCCTGCCTTCCGGGGCTTTGGAGAATAGCTTGACTCCCTCTTCTTTGGGGCAGCCCCTGAGATACTGGAAGACTGCTATCATGTCCCCCCTCATCCTTCTCTTCATTAAACTAGACATGCCCAATTCCAATTGAGAATGTTAATATGCAAGGGCTGCCAATTAAAATTTGCAATCCTTATTTGTAAGGTTTGTACAAAGGCCAAGGACTGCAGAATTAAGATGGCTGATCTAGTTCAGGTTGGATCCTGGGTGTCTTCTGAACACGCAGTCCTATTTTTCCAGAGCTCAGCCACTCCCCCCCCCGAAAAGATCTTGGTTCACCTGCCAGTCTTGAGGTCTTAATTATTATTTTTTTTCCCCAGCTGTCAATTCCCTTTTCGGTTCTCTCCCCGCCTCTCCGCCTTCCGTGGCCTAATCTGATGGAGATAATATCCTAGCAAGCTTTGGACTCTTGTGCACTCAAGTCTCAGCTATTCACCTTGTGTGATCCCCAGCCTGATAGGACACAGCCCTATTTGCAGCCCGCATTCACATCGAAACGCAGCAACCGACAACCCACCAAACCAAAAGAGAGAGAGAGAGAGAGAGAGAGAGAGAGAGAGAGAGAGAGAGAGAGAATCTTATCCTATTATCGCTTCTCCCTGTAGACTCAATTTGTTTTCGAGAGATATGGCTTGGTGTGACAAGCAATCCAGATCTTGCTTCAGCAAAGCGACACTTTGGCCCTCCCTGCTAGGCAGCGATTTCTTGCCCGGAATTTGGCATCAACCTCACATTGTGTGGCTATTGTCGCTGCCCCTGCTGTTCTCCCCCCAGCAATCATCTGCGGGGAGCCTTTCATGCTGCCTGCAGACATTCAGATTCCCAGACAGTTAGCAAAAGACTGCAAAGCGTTGGACTTAGATCACTGTTTGTCAACCCCGGGGACTTTAAGATGGGTGGACTTCGACTCCCAGAATTCCCCCAACCAGCATGCTGGCTGGGGGAATTCTGGGAGTTGACGTCCACCCATCTTAAACTTCCTGAGGCTGACTGGAGGAATCCTGGGAGTTGAAGGCCACCCATCTTAAACTTCCTGAGGTTGGCTGGGGGAATTTTGGGAGTCGAAGCCCACCCATCTTAAAGTACCTGAGATTGAAAAACACAGGGCTATAGGTAGTCCACAACTTACAACCATTACTGGCCATTCAAACTTACAACACTGAAAAAAGTGACTTGCTCTTCTCTGCACTCTTTCTGAAGTCTCTACATCAGGGGTCTTCAAACTTGGCCCTTTTATGACTTGTGGACTTTAACTCCCAGAATTCCTCAGCCAGGCGTTCCTGGCTGAGGAATTCTGGGAGTTGAGGTCCACAAGTCATAAAAGGGCCAAGTTTGAAGACCCCTGCTCTACATCTTCTTTGTATCATGGTGACC
>NW_015390200.1:48491-68726 GCF_001527695.2 Protobothrops mucrosquamatus
GTCCAGTCTCTTCTTAAAAACTTCCAGTGTTGGAGCATTCACCACTTCTGGAGGCAGATTGTTCCATTGGTTAATTGTTCTAACTGTCAGGAAGTTTCTCCTTAGTTCTAAGTTGCTTCTCTCCTTGATCAGTTTCCACCCATTGCTTCTCGTCCTGCCTTCAGGCGCCTTGGAGAATAGCTTGACTCCCTCTTCTTTGGGGCAGCCCCTGAGATATTGGAAGACTGCTATCATGTCCCCCCTCATCCTTCTCTTCGTTAAACTAGACATACCCAATTCCACTAACCGTTCCTTATATGTTTTAGCCTCCAGTCCCCTAATCATCTTTGTTGCTCTTCTCTGTACTCTTTCTAGAGTCTCAGCATCTTTTTTACATCGTGGTGACCAAAACTGGATGCAGTATTCCAGGTGTGGCCTTACTAAGGCATTGTAAAGTGGTATTAACACTTCACGTGATCTTGATTCTATCCCTCTGTTAATGCAGCCCAGCACTGTGTTGGCTTTTTTGGCAGCTGCAGCACACTGCTGGCTCATATCTATGCGATTGTCCACTAGGACTCCGAGATCCCGCTCACAGTTACTACTATTGAGCAAGGTACCCCCTATACTATACCTGTACATTTGGTTTTTCTTGCCTAAATGTAGAACCTTACTTTTTTCACCATTGAATTTAATTTTGTTAGGTAGCGCCCAGTGTTCAAGTCTGTCCAGGTCCTCCTGTATCCTTACCCTGTCTTCTTGAGTGTTGGCTATTCCTGCCAGCTTGGTGTCATCTGCAAATTTGATGAGTTCCCCATCTATCCCCTCGTCCAGATCGTTGATGAAGATGTTGAAGAGCACTGGGCCCAGAACAGAGCCCTGGGGCACCCCACTACACACTTCCCTCCATGTAGATGCGGTTCCATTGAGGACCACACGCTGAGTACGACCGGTCAGCCAGCTACGAATCCATCTGGTACAAAAGGCAGGATGCAAATAAATAGATAAAAACAAAGATCAGAATCAGATAAGCAGTGGTTTTCCTCATACACTTTTCTGCAAGCAAAGGCCTTCGAAAGAGATGGGTGGATAGAATATTAATGCTTTTGAATATCGGTGTCGGAGAAGACACCCGGGTAGTATTTTTCAAACTCGGCAACTTCAAGATGCTGGCTGGGGAATTCTGGGGGTTGAAATCCACCCTTTTAAAAGTTGCCGGGTTTGAAAAACGTTGCTCCAGAGAATACTGTGGACAGCCGAGAAAACAAACCGACGGATCAACAAACGAATCGGCCCAGAGTTTTCCCTCAAGACCCCCATAACCTACCTCAAATTATCCTGTTTTTTGACACATTATGAGAAGACCCAGCTCTCTGGAGAAGACTCTCATGCTGGGAAAAATGGAAGGAAAGAAATGAAGAGGACTAGCAACATGATGGATGGACTCAGTGCATCCCTTGAGAAGGGAATCTGGCACAATGTTTCTGAACCTTGGCAGTTTTCAGCTGTGTGGACTTCATCTTCCAGAATTCCCTAGCCAGCAATGCTGGTTTGGGAGTTCTGGGAGTTGAAATCCACACAGCTTAAAGCTGCCAAGGTTGAGAAACCCCTGTTGGCTGGGGGATTCTGGGAGTTGAAGTCCACACAGCTTAAATCTGCCTAGGTTGAGAAACCCTGTTGGCTGGGGGGATTCTGGGAGTTGAAGTCCACAAGTCTTAAAGTGGCCAAGTTTGAGGACCCCTGCTATAGACAGTTTCTTCCATTTCCTTCCAGTTTCTTCCAGCCCTTAACATGAATGCCAAAATGGGAGCCGCAATCCGGATGTTATGCAACCAGAAGCCTTTGTTTTGTTTGGCGCTGGAAGATGTCCACTCGTGAAGATCCAAAGGTCCAGATTGTAACATTTACCCAAAATGACACAAAGCATAGAAACACGTTGGGAGATAGATTAGAATCCAGACAGCGAGCTGGTGGACCGACGCTGTTCCAGGGATTTGTTTTCGTGCAACGGCCAGAGTTTTCCACTTAGCTTCTCAGAGTTCATCTGCAAGTCATCAGAAATGATTGGAAACTGATCAAAGAGAGAAGCAACCTGGAATTAAGGAGAAACTTCCTGACAGTGAGGACAATCAACCAGTGGAACAGCTTTGCCCCCAGCAATCGTGGGTGCTCCATCACTGGAGGCTTTTAAGAGGAGACTGGTCATTCACTTGTCTGAGACGGTATAGGTTCTCCTGCTTGAGCAGGGGGCTGGACTAGAACAGGGCTTTTCAACCTTTTCACCCATTGTGCCACTTTTAGGATATGGCAACATCTGAGTACCACCAGTCGCCTAGCAAGGTGTCAAAAACTTGATGACCCCCCCCCAAAAAGGAAAAAAGTGATAAAGTACAGGTAGTCGAAGTTACAATGGCACTGAAAAAAGTGTCCCCCAAGCCACAGCCGAGCAAGACACCTGCCTGCCCGTCCAGCCGCGCTCTTCCTCCTGTCCGAGGTTTTCATTGCTGTGAGCATTTCTGTTGAGGATTGGCAGCGGGGGTGGGGTGGGGGGGTGTTTGGTCTGCTGGGTGGTTGCAGCAGATTTTGGTCACTTCACATGACCCTGGGACACTGTGACCGTCATAAATATGAATCAGTTGCCAAGCATCTGAATGTAAATCACAAGATCCTGGAGATGCTGCAACATTCCAGCGGATTGGTGCTTCTTCAGGGCTCAGCAGAAGCGCCAGGATCAGCGCCGAGCTCCAGCTGGAGCCTGGCGCTGATCCTGGCGCTTCCACTGAGCACTGACAGTCCCGAAGAAGCGCCGATCAGCTGGAAAGCGGCACTGATTCTGGCGCTTCTGCTGAGCCCTGACAGCCCTGCAGCTCCAGCCGTCTCTCGTTCAGGCTTGTGCGGTGCTGCCACCGGTTCAGCTCATTCCCCTCCCCCGCTACCACTTTTCTAGGATGGTCGCATACCACCTGCCAGGTGCCAATGTACCACAGGTGATACCCGTACCACTGGTTGAAAAGCTCTGGACTAGATGACCTCCAAGGTCCCTTCCAGCTCTATTCTATTCTGGTATTCTGGTAAATAACTTGGGAGGATCCATTCATGCGGTGGGTCTTATTTTAAGGACCCCAACCATTCCTAGGCAGTGCCCCTTCATCCCATCTCTCAGGTTCTTTCTTACATATCATAACATCTGTGCCCATGCATCTTTTTTTTTCCTACTTGAGTACAGAATCTTATTTTTTTTCTTCGTTGAACTGTGAGTTCGCTGCAAGAAGATCTTAGCTCTGGAGATCAGCTCCACCATTCTTAGAACAGGAATTCTGGGAGTTGAAGTCCACAAGTCATAAAAGGGCCAAGTTTGAAGACCCCCTGGCTTAGAACCTAGGAGAAGTTCACAGAAGCAGTTCATAAATGTCAGGTCTTTAAGTTTTTGCAACAGGAAACTGTTTTTCTTGACTGGAGGCATCAGCAAGATTGAAGGCTTTCCTGTAAGTGAGAAAAAAGAGCCAGTACCAGGCTAGAAAGCAGAAGACCACAAATTCAAGTTCTGCCTTACCATGAAAGTCAGCCGGATAACTTTGAGCCAATAACTAGGTGATGATGAATTCTAGTTCTGCCTTAGCCATGAAAACCAGCTGGGTGACTGTGGGCCAATCACCAGGAGACAGTGAGTTCTAGTCCGGCCTTAAGCATCAATGTCAGCAGGGTGACTTTGGGCCAATCACCAGGAGACTATAAGTTCTAGTCCCGGCTTAGGTATGAAAACTGGCTAGGTCAGGGGTAGGCAACCTTGGCTCTTTTATGACTCGTGGACTTCAACTCCCAGAATTCCTGAGCCAGCCATGCTGAGGGGAAGGGAGAGGTTTCCAAGCTGAGCCATGCTGGCTCAGGAATTCTGGGAGTTGAAGTCCACAAGTCATGAAGGGGCCAAGGTTGCCTACCCCTATCCTAGGATGAAGATTAAGAGCAGGGATCTTCAACCTTGGCTCTTTTATGACTCGTGGACTTCAACTCCCAGAATTCCTGAGCCAACATGGCTCAGCTTGGAAACCTCTCCCTTTCCCCTCAGCATGGCTGGCTCAGGAATTCTGGGAGTTGAAGTCCACGAGTCATAAAAAGGCCAAGGTTGCCTACCCCTGGGCTAGGTAATGCTGGGCCAGTCTCTCTCTCTCAGCCCAACCCACCTCACAGGGTTTTTGTTGTGGGGAAAACAGGAGGAGGAAGCAATATTAGGCATGTTGGACACCTCATAATTTTATTTTGTTTGTTTTATAAAAAAATAATGAAGGCAGGATAAAAAGAAATAAATAAAATAAACCCTGAAGTAGATTCAACTGCCTACCCTGCCAGGTCGACTCGTTCCGGCCAGTCCATCTGGCCCAGTTTATCGCAGTGACAGTTTGCTTACTAAGCCGGAGGCCTTCTGTGTCCCCTGCCCTTTTCTCCTGCCTTCGGCCAAGCAAGATTAAAGTCCAGATGTCTGGTGGGGACAATAAACATGGCGATAAATTTGCATGGCAGCTGGGAGTTATTTGCTGAGGGGGGCTTCAACAGCCTTTAGAACAGACATGTCAAAACACAAGGCCCCGGGACCGGATGCGGCCCGTGACGTGGTTTCATGTGGCCCGCGAAACCATCCTGGAAATAGTGAGGGAATGGCCCCCGTTGCCTTGGCCCTGGCCCAGGCCGACCGGGAGCCAATGTACAATTTTGTGGTGGCCATCTATGCTGAAAGGCATTCAGTCTTAGCTCCACAAGGCCGTCTGGAAACAGCGAGGAACCAGCCCCTGCCGCGTCGGCCCCATTCCCTGGGTGCATGCTGGTGAGGTGTCACCCTTTGTGAGGAATGAAGAAATGCACCATCGTCTGGAAGTGGCCAGCAAATGGCCCTCGCCTACTTCACATATCCGGCTTGATGGGCTCCGGCGGAGGGGTTTCAGCAGGGAGTGAGGCTCCTCCAGTGGACCATGCCTTGGCACTTGCCCCGGTCCTACCCCCTTCTGCCAGAGACCCTCAGATCTGTCCCGCTCCTGCCCAGGCCCCCACAGGCACCCTTGATTCGAATGATGTAGAGCTGGCGATGCCCACCCAGTAGGCCACACCCACTCTGTCTCACCCACCCAGTAGGCCACACCCACCCGGCCCCCCGAGGGCAACTGCAATGCCGATGCGGCCCTCAATGAAATTGAGTTTGACACCCCTGCTTTAGAACATAGAATAATGGATTGAGGTCTTCTAGTCCAGCCCACTGCTCGAGCAGGAGACCCTATCTCATTTCAGACAAATGATTGTCCAATCTCTTCTTGAAAGCCACCAGTGATGGAGCACCCATAACTTCTGGAGGCAGGTTGTTCCATTGGTTGATTGCTCTCATCTTTAGGAAATGTCTCCTTAGTTCCAGGTTGCTTCTCTCCTTGTTCAGTTTCCATCCATTGTTTCTTGTCTTGCTTTTAGGTGCTTTGGAAAATAGTTTGACCCCCCCCCCCCATCCTTGTAGGTGTTGAAACAAAAGTCTTCATCGTGGTTCAGTCCAAACTGGGAATAAATATGGCGACTGCTTTAGAAAAAAGGTTGCAGTTTATTGAAGAGGAGAGCCAGACAGAAAGATGGCTCTGGCAGAAAAGAGAGAGAGAGCACACGTAGGGAGTGGGTTTTTATACCCTCTGGAGCCTTTTGTCTGGAGTTGTTTCCGGTTCCTGTTTGAGGCTATTTCCTGTGTCATGTATTCTGAACTGAGTCTGGATGTGCCCTTTCGCATCTGTGGGTTAATCCTATTATGTCCTGTCTTAGAGTTTGGGTGGGGTATGTAGATTTTAGGTGTCTTTGTCTTCTTAATCTTCTAGCTGGGGCCTCTACAGAGCTGGTTTCTGCTTGGGGGAGGGAGACTTGGGGCTATTAAGAAAACTGGACATGTATTCCTGCCTCTTTAAGATCCTTTGAGGAAATATATTTTTCTGCCCTTTTAATATTTCCTTCTCTGGGGGGCTGACTCCCCACATAGGAGCCTCTCAAATATTGGAAGACTGTTATGTCACCCCTAGTCCTTCTCTTCATTAAACTAGATATAACCAATTCCTGCAACTGTTCTTCGTATGTTTTAGCCTTCATCCCCCTAATCATTTTTGTTGCTCTTCTCTGCACTGCTGCAGGAAGGGCCAGTTGTAAGGGGGCCTGCCCCCTGGTCTCCCCCACCCCTATGGCTCAAAAGGCCGGCTCCTGGATGGGGAGGTCCCCCCAAGAGACGTATTCATACATTCAGCCATTTCCAGGGGAAGGAAAGAGAGATAGCATCCAGATGTGACAGAGCTGAGGGACCCGGCTGCCTCATGCCCCGCCCCTTCCAATCTGCCTCCACTGTTTTTCTCTCTTGCCCCACCTCCTTCATGCCGGGCCCGCCTCTTTCTGTCTTACCCCTCCCCTTTTCTGTCTTGCTCCGCCTGTTTTTTTCTCTTTTGACTTACCACCTGCTCTGTCATTCTTCTCCCTTTTCTTCATCTTGCCCCTCCCCTTTACTCTTGCCCCTCCCCTTTTCTATCCCGCTCCACTACTTCTCTCTCTTGCCCCACCTCTTTTTATGCCAGATCCGCCTCTTTTCAACTTACCCCTCCCCTTTTCTATCTTGCTCCGCCTCTTTTTTCTCTCCTGACTGTTCTGTCATTCTTCTGCCTTTTCCCTCTCTTGCCCCTCCCATTTTCTCTTGCCCCGCCTTCTTTTGTGCCAGGCCCGCCCTTTCTGTCTTACCCCTCCCTTCTCCTGCCTTGCCCCGCCTCCTTTTCTTTTTCTCCACCTTTTCTCTCGTACTTCACCTCTTTCTGTCTTGCAGTCCCAGAATTGAACAATGAGCTTATTTTCAGGTGATTCGCAATATCCGACATTCACACGACCGCAATATATGACATTTTCGGCGGGAAATGATTGTTTACTTCCTGTTTCCAGCAAAAGCACCCATTGTGGGCAATGGGCTCACTTAACAACTGTGGCGTTTGCTTAACGACCACTGCAAAAAATGTCACAAAATTGGAGTGATCATCTGATGAGCTGCTTAATGACCGGCCCGACACTCAACCCTAATTCCAGAGTTCAAATACAGTCATAGGTCGAGGACTATACAAGTAATCCTTGACTTACCACAGTTCGTTTAGTGATGGTTCAAGATTACAACCGCACTGAAAAAAAGTGACTTTTGACCGTTTTGCACAGTTAACGACCATTGAAGCATCCCCATGGTCACGTGATCAAAATTCAGGCGTTGGGCAAGTGACTCATATTTATGACGGTTGCAGTATTTCAGGGGTCACGTGACCCCCGTTGGCAACCTTCTGGCAAGCAAAGTCAGTGGGGAAGCCAGGTTCACTTAACAACCGTGCAATTCACTTATCAATTGCGGTGATTCAGTTCACAACTGTGTCAAGAAAGGCCGTAAAATGGGGCAAAATTCACTTAACAAATGTCTCACTTAACAACTGAAACTTGGGGGGGCAACTGAGGTTGTAAGTTGAGGAATACCTGTAAATAGGTTGTAAAATTGGGCGCAACTCTCTTCACCACCACCTTGCTTAGCAAGGCAACCTCTAGTCCAGGGGTCTTCAAACTTGGCCCATTTATGACTTGTGGACTTCAACTCCCAGAATTCCTCAGAATATTCTATTCTATTCTATTCTATTCTATTCTATTCTATTCTATTCTATTCTATATTCTATTCTGTTTTGTTTTGTTCTGTTCTATTCTCAATAAAGATTCTATTCTATTCCATTCTTTTCTATTCTATTCTATATTCTATTCTGTTCTGTTCTGTTCTATCAACAAAGATGATCAGGGGACTGGAGGCTAAAACATATAAGGAACGGTGGCTAGAATTGGGTATGTCTAGTTTAATGAAGAGAAGGACGAGGGGGGACATGATAGCAGTGTTCCAGTATCTCAGGGGCTGCCCCAAAGAAGAGGGAGTCAAGCTATCCTCCAAAGCACCTGAAGGCAGGACAAGAAGCAACGAAACTTCCTGACAGTTAGAACAATTAACCAGTGGAACAACCTGCCTCCAGAAGCGGTGAATGCTCCAACACTGGAAGTTTTTAAAAAGAGACTGGACAGCCATTTGTCCAAAATGGTATAGGGCAGTGGTGGCGGTTGATTGAACTTTTTAGTCCCACCCAGTCTGCCGTTACCACCGCAGCCACGCCCACCCAATGGGCCACACCCACCCAATGGGCCACACCCACCCAATGGGCCACACCCACCCGGCACTCGATGATGCATAAGTGGGTTTTGGGTTGCAGTTTGGGCACTCGGTTTCTAAAAGGTTCACCATCACTGGTATAGGGTTACCTGCCTGAGCAGGGGGTTGGACTTGATGACCTCCAAGGTCCCTTCCAACTTTATTGTTGTTGTTGTTGTTGTTGTTGTTATTATTATTATTATTATTATTATTATTATTATTATTATTATCGTTCTGTTGTATTCTATTCTATTCTATTCTATTCTCAATAAAGATTCTATTCTATTCTATTCTATTCTATTCTATTCTATTCTATTTTTCGGTCACCTTCTAAAACCTGATGAGGCTTAAAGGACAGATTGCTGCATTATCAGGGACACAAAGACTTTCTTCGCCCGCCTTGGCAAAGAGGCCGGGTCCGTTCTTCTGAATCCTCCAGCGGGGCTGAGAGATTCCCAACCCGAGACATAAAATATTCAGAATTGGTACTTGCCAGCTGTTGTTTATGGTTCCAGGGGTGCCGCGGCATGGCTGCCAATCCAGAGCCGGTGTCCTTGTTCAAAGGACTTGCAGAAGAAATTAAAAAAAACACAAAACCTGTTTGAGAAAGTTTAAGCTCTGGGGCGAAGGAGCAGAATTGTTTCCCCCAGAAAGAAAAAAAAAGAAAAAGAAAAAAAAAGGCCACTTGGTGAAGGGAAAAAAAAAATTGAAAAAAAAACCTCTAAGCCAACAACTTGAGCTAAGAAATTCTGCTTTTTCCCCCCCCCTACTGTTTTCATCCTTTTGGATAAAAGCTATATTTCCTCATTCAACATCTTTCCAAGGGGGAGAAAAAGGCAGGAGGATTTTAGAATGGGAGGGGGGAGGGGGTTATTTATGACCACGAATTGAGCCCCACATTTACGTTGTTAAATGAAAAAATTGTCAAGCGAACGTTGTCCCGTTTTACGGCCTTTCTGGCCACAGTTGTTAAACGAATCGCTGCCGTTCTTAAATCAGTAACACCGTCGTTAAATGAAACTGGCTTCCCGCATTGACTCTGCTTATCAGAAGGTCGCCAAAGGGGATCACGTGACCCCCGGGGGATGCTGCGACCGTCGTAAATATGAGCCAGTTGCCAAGCGTCCGAATTTGGATCACATGACCGTATGGGGATGCTGCAAGGGTCCTAAGTGTGAAAAATGCTCATCAGTTGCCTTTTTCAGCGCTGTTGTAACTTCTAGTGGTCACTAAACAAACAGTTGTAAGTCGAGGACTGCCTGTATAATCTTCTCCCCATTGCCCTGCAGCCTGCTTGGCTTACTAAGATATGCAGGAGACTCAAAATGTATTTGCTTGTTTATTAGACTTTTATCCCGCCTTTATTACTTTATAAGTAACTCAAGGTGGCGAGTGTAAATAATACAACAACCCTCTGAGGTGGGTTTAGCTGAGAGAGAGAGAGAGTCTGGCCTAAAGTCACTTAGTTGGTTTTCATGCCTAAAGTGGGACTAGAACTCCCAGCCTCCTGGTGACTGAGCCAAAATCACCCAGCCAGCTTTTATCCCTAAGGTGGGACTAGAAGACCCAGTCTCCTGCTGATTGGACAAAGTCACCCAGCTGGTTTTGTGTCTAAGGCGGGACTAGAACTCCCAGTTTCCTGGTGATTGGCCCAAAGTCAGACAGGCAGCTTTTGTGTCAAAAGTGGGACTAGAACTCACAGCCCCCCACCGATTGGATCAAAGTCACCCAGCTGGTTTCATGTCTGAGGCGGGACTAGCACTCTCAGTCGCCTGGTGTTTGGCCCAAAGTTATCCAACCAGCTTTCATTCCTAAGGCGGGACTAGAACTCCCAGTCTCCCATTTTCTAGTGTGGTGCCCAAATTGACTCCTCTCTAAAGCCCAGTTTTACACCCTGCCGGTTCACAGTGTTATATGCAGGCTCCAATCTCCGACGTAGAGACTGTGTTGGAAGCCTGAAACATACAGATAGTCCTTGACTTAGGACCTCAATTGAGCCCATAATTGGGGCAGTGGGTTGGGCTAGAAGACCTCCAAGGTCCCTTCCAATCATATTTTTCTGTCTCCTAAATTTTCTTCATAACAATCTGCCCCCAATCTGGGTTGGACCATAAGAAAGGCTGAGCGCCAAAGAAGTGAGGCCTTTGAACTAGGGTGCTGGAGAAGACTCCTGCGAGTCCCCTGGACTGCAAGGCGATCCAACCGGTCAGTCCTAGAGGAGATCAACCCCGACTGCTCTTTAGAAGGCCAGATCCTGAAGTTGAAACTCAAGTACTTTGGCCACCTGATGAGAAGGAATGACTCACTGAAGAAGGGCCTGATGCTGGGAAAGATGGAGGGCAAGAGAAGAAAGGGACAACAGAGAATGAGATGGCTGGATGGAGTCCCTGAAGCAGTAGGTGTGAGCTTCAATGGACTCCAGAAGATGGTAGAGGACGGGAAGGCCTGGAGGAACGTGGTTCATGGGGTCGCGATGGGTCGGATACGACTTTGCAACTAACAAAAAAGGTGGTCGCATCACCTCTGTAACTGAGTCCTCCACACTTGCTGTTCTTCTTCTTCTTCTTCTTTTTCCTCCTCCTCCTCCTCCTCCTCCTCCTCCTCCTCCTCCTCCTCCTCCTCCTCCTCCTTCTTCCTTCCTTCCTTCCTTCCTTCCGGCTGGGAAGATCGCAAATGGGGACCACATGACCCCAGGCTGCAACTGTCATAAATACATGCCTGAATTTTGATAATGTGACACGGGGATGCTGCAACAGTAGGAAGTGTGAGAACCGGTTATACATCCCTTCATTCGGTTGCGATTGTCATAGTTGCTGAACCAATGGTCGTAACGTGAGGGCTACTTATACCAGGGGTAGGCAACCTTGGCTCTTTTATGACTCGTGGACTTCAACTCCCAGAATTCCCAAGCCAGCCATGCTGAGGGGAAAGGGAGAGGTTTCCAAGCTGAGCCATGCTGGCTCAGGAATTCTGGGAGTTGAAGTCCACGAGTCATAAAAGAGCCAAGGTGCCTACCCCTGTCCTAACCCCATCCCTCAGGACAGGGAACTATGGCAACTTTATGACTGGTGGACTTCAACTCCCAGAATTCCTGAGCCAGCCATGCTGAGGAGAAAGGGAGAGGTTTCCAAGCTGAGCCATGCTGGCTCAGGAATTCTGGGAGCTGAAGTCCAGGAGTCATAAAAGAGCCAAGGTTGCCTACCCCTGGCCTACACCAAATGTAAAACACTTGTGGTGGCAAGATTCCTCAAGATTCCCTCCTCCTTAAACCCCCAAAGTTTAAAGGAAAAAAAAAACAGATTACATGTCAGTGACCTATAGATAATCCTCGGTTTACAACAGTTCATTTAGTGACCAAAGTTACAATGGCACTGAAAAAAAAGTGACTTGGGACCGTTTTTCACCCTTACGACCATTTGCAGCATCCCCAACGGTCACGTGATCAAAATTCAGATGCTTGGCAACTGACTCACATTTATTATTATTATTATTATTATTTATTCAATTTTTATCCCGCCCTTCTCCTTACGGACTCAGGGCGGTTGACAGCCTTATAAAACAAGTACAACAATAAATACCCAATTTAAAACCTGATTAAAAAGAAATATTTACTGTGGCCTATATAGTTATGACGGTTGCGGCGTCCCGAGGTCACGTGGTCCCCCCTTTCGCGACCTTCTGACGAGCCAAGGCAACGGGGAAGCCAAATTTGCTCAACAACTGTGTTACTCACTTAACAACTGCCGCGATTCCTTTAACAACTTGGGCAAGAAAGAGGGGTGAAACGCAGCAAAAAGAACTGAACAGCTGCGTCGCTTAGCGACAGAAATTTTTGGACTCAACCGTCACTGTAAGTCGAGGACTACCTGTACACTTTGCAAAACCATGCACGTGTAATGGTGACTTGGACCAAATTCAGATTCATTGGTTGTGCGTGCTAACACAAACCGAGAAGGCACTAAGTCGCTCGATCAATTCACAACCCCAGAGGAAGGAATTGCTTTAGACCGAGGATTAGGAACGGTGGAAAATTGAGTTCCCGTTTACTGCGTGCAACACCCTCAGCTAGCTGAAGTGCCTGGCAATTTCCGGTTATCTCTCACCGTATCAATTCTGTGCAATCCCATTTAATTCCCCAAAGACACTATGGAGTGTGTGAGATTACAGAACAAACTCTTCAAAGCAACCCCTTCCTTCCCTACCATCGCCAGGGCTGGTGCAAAGAGCATTCTGGGTAAAGGCAAAGCTGCTTTTAAGAAAGTTTTAGCAACGACTACATTCGTCATGTATTCCAATCCGCTTTTCCCACATTTATTTTTGAAGCCTTGCAAATATTGGATGCTACAGAGCAGGGCTTCTCAATCTGAGCAGCTTTAAAAGGTGAACTTCAGCTTCCACAATTCCCTTCCTTCCTTCCTTCCTTCCTCTAGTTTCTTCCTTCTTTCCTCTCTCCCTCCCTTCACTTTCATTTTTCCTTCCTTCCTTCCTTCCTTCCTTCCTTCCTTCCTTCCTTCCTTCCTTCCTTCCTTCCTTCCTTCCTCTAGTTTTTTCCTTCTTTCCTCTCTCCCTCCCTTCACTGTCATTTTTCCTTCCTTCCTTCCTCTAGTTTCTTCCTCCTTTCCTCTCTCCCTCCCTTCACTGTCATTTTTGGAAGGAAGGAAGGAAGGAAGGAAGGTTCCTTCCTTCCTTCCTTCCTTCCTTCCTTCCTCTAGTTTCTTCCTCCTTTCCTCTCTCCCTCCCTTCACTTTCATTTTTCCTTCCTTCCTTCCTTCCTTCCTTCCTTCCTTCCTTCCTTCCTTCCTTCCTTCCTCTTCTCCTGGTTGGGGAATTCTGGGAGTTGACGTCTACACATCTTAAGGTTGCTCAGGTTGAGAAACACTGCTGTAGAATAATGTGGACTGAGGAGAGCTGAGAATGGGTACTTTTTAAGCATTTTGATTTTGTAACTGGCATGTGTTTAGCTTTTTAACAAAAATTGTTGGATGATGATTGGTGCTATAAACAACATTTTAATGAGCACCTAGGTTGTCATTTTAGAATTAGGTTAGATGAGAGATAGATGATAGAATAATTAGATAGGTGATAGAATAGAATAGAATAGAATAGAATAGAATAGAATAGAATAGAATAGAATAGAATAGAATAGAGTAGAATAGAATAGAATAGAGTAGAGTAGAGTAGAGTAGAGTAGAATAGAATAGAATAGAATAGAATAGAATAGAATAGAATAGAATAGAAATTGGAATAGGAATAGGAATAGGAATAGGAATAGGAATAGGAATAGGAATAGGAATTGGAATAGGAATAGGAATAGGAATAGGAATAGGAATTGGAATAGAAATTGGAATAGAAATTGGAATGGAATGGAATGGAATAGAATAGAATGGAATAGAATAGAATAGAATAGAATAGAATAGAATAGAATAGAATAGAATAGAATAGAATAGAATAGAATATGGAATAAATAGAATAGAATAGAATAGAATAGAATAGAATAGAATAGAATAGAATAGAATAGAATAGAATAGAGCTGGAGAACCTATACCATCTCAGACAGGTGAATGTCTAGTCTCCTCTTAAAAATCTCCAGTGATGGCGCGCCCACGATTTCTGGTGGCAAGCTGTTCTACTGGTTGATTGTCCTCACTGTCAGGAAGTTTCTCCTTAATTCCAGGTTGCTTCTCTCCTTGACCAGTTTCCAACCATTGTTTCTCGTCCTTCCCTCTGGTGCTTTGGTGAACAACCTGGCCCCCTCTGTCTTGTGGCAGCCCCCCAGATACTGGAACACTGCTATCATGTCTCCCCTATTTCTTCTTTTCTTTAGACTAGCCAAACCCAAGTCCCGCAGCCGTTCTTCGTATGTTTTAGCCTCCAGGCCTTTGATCATTTTAGTTGTTCTTCTCAAATTTTTCCCAAACATCTTTTTTTGTGATATGGTGACCAAAATTGGCTGCAGTATTCCAAGTGTGCTCTTACTAGGGTTTTATAAAGCGGTACTAATACTTCATGTGATCTCAATTCTATGCCTCTGTTTATACAACCCAGGATCGCATTCGCTTTTTTGGCTGCTGCTGCACACTGCTGGCTCATAGTCAAGTGATTGTCCACTAGGACTCCAAAGTCCCTCTCACAGTTGCTGTTTTTGAGCCAGGTCTCACCCAATCTGTACTTGTACCTTTGGTTTTTCCTGCCCAGGTGTAAAACTTTGCTTTTCTCCACATTGAAACTCATTTTGTTGGATAGGGCTCATTGTTCAAGTTGGTCAAGATCTTTTTGGATCCTGAGTTTGTCTTCTGGGGTGTTGGCTACTCCTGCCAGTTTGGTGTCATCTGCAAATTTGATGAGTTCCCCTTTTATTCTCTCATCTAAATCATTGATGAAGATGTTGAAGAGTACTGGGCCTAAGACAGAACCTTGTGGTACCCCACTGCTTACTTCTCTCCATGTGAATGTAGTGCCATTGAGGACTACTCATTGAGTACAGTTGCAGATCTATCTGGTGGTGATGTTGTCTATCCCACCTTTTCCTAGTTTACCAAGGAATAGGTTGTGGTCTACCTTGTCAAATGCCTTACTGAAATCTAAGTATATTACGTCCACTGCGTTTCACTGGTCTACTAGTTTAGTCACTTTATCAAAGAATGATATGAGATTGGTTTGGTGTGATCTGTTTTTAAGGCTACCAAGGCTACTAGTTATGACTTTGTTTGCTTCTAGTTGTTTGCAGATCTGTTTTCTGATGATCTTTTCAAGCATCTTCCCAGATATTGATGTTAAACTAATAGGTTTGTAGTTTCCTGGGTCTGTTTCCCCCCCCCCCCTTTATTAAAGATGGGGACCACATCAGCTCTTTTCCAGTCCTCTGATACTTCCCCGGTGCTCCAGGATTTATGAAAGATGTGGTGCAACGATTCTGAGATAACATCTGCCAGCTCTTTCAGAACTCTGGGATGTAGCCTGTCAGGTCCCAGTGATTTATATTTGTCAAGGTTGGATAGGTGTTCCCTTACCATTTTCTTGCTTATTTTAATTTTTGTTTCTAGTATGTATTTTGCAGTGATTTTTTTGGTATGTTGGACTATAGTTTCTTTTTGTGTGAAGATAGATAGAGAGACGATAGATAGATAGATACAGTGCTTTTTTTGTAAAATAAAAAGGTGCCGGAACTCACGCATGTCATACAACCCGCCTTGCCTCCCCTACAAGGTTCCATCCAAAAAAGGTGCCGGAACTCTGTTCTGGGCGTTCTATGACAAAAAAAGCTCTGGATAGATAGATAGATAGATAGATAGATAGATAGATAGATAGATAGATAGATAGATAGATAGATAGATAGATAGATAGATAGATAGATAGATAGATAGATAGATAGATAATGGATGGATGGATGGATGGATGGATACAGACAGTTGATAGGCAGATGATAGATAGATAGATAGATAGATAGATAGATAGATAGATAGATAGATAGATAGATAATGGATAGATAGATAGATGATAGATTTAGATAGATACTGTAAGATACAGATGATAGATATAGCTAGATAGATAGATAGATAGATAGATAGATAGATAGATAGATAGATAGATAGATAGATAGATAGATAGATAGATAATGGATGGATGGATGGATGGATGGATAGATGATAGATTTAGATAGATACTATAAGATACAGATGATAGTTAGATAAATAGATAGATGATAGATATAGAGATCTTTGTAACTTGCTCATCTTCACTTGCTTATCTTTTATGCCTCCTCTGCACCCATCTAAAGCTCCTACCTCTTCTTTTAAAGTCTCACTTTTTACGTACACTTACAATTTCTAATTCAGATAGAATTTTACATCTTCTACCAAAACCCTCTTGACTTCGAGACGCACATCATGACGGACGCAGCGCATCGCTGAATATTTCATGCGGACCTGCGCTCAGATCTCCATCCTCCCCTTCTGTTCTCCACCCCACTCCTCCACCTGGGCTCCCTCTACGAGTGATTCATCACGGTTAAACTTCATGGTTTGGGTGGAAGCTACAAGGGTCTTTGAGAAGGGGGCCACCTCCTCTTAGGAAATGAGAGGGAGGGTCTGTGGAAGCCTGAGAGGTATGGAGAGGGGGGAAGGTGAAGTTTTTAAGAAGAGACTGGACAGCCATTTGTCCAAAATGGTATAGAGTTTCCTGCCTGAGGAGGGGGTTGGACTAGATGACCTCCAAGGTCCCTTCCAACTTTATTATTATTATTATTATTATTATTATTATTATTATTATTATTATTATTATTATTATTATTATTATTATTATTATTATTAGGAAGATGATGCCGGCTCTTGAGGTCTTCTAAGGACAGGCTGGAGGAATTTGGAATATACGACCTGGAGTACAGGTAGTCCTCGACTTACGACCACAATGGAGCCCAAAATTTCTGTTGCTTAGTGAGGCAATTGTTATGTGAATTTTGCCCTGTTTTACGACTTTTCTTGCCACAGTTATTAAGCAAATCACCACAGTTGTTAAGTTAGTAACACGGTTGTTAAGTGAATCTGGCTTCCCCCATTGACTTTGCTTGTCAGGTGGCAAAAGGGAATCACGTGACCCCTCCCCCAGGACATTGCAGCCGTCGTAAATACGAGTCAGTTGCCAAGGGTCTGAATTTTGATCACGTGCCCATGGGGATGGTGCGACGGTTGTGTGAAGAATAGTCACGTCACTTTTTCATAACTACCTTCTTCCGCCTCCTATTTTTCCTACAAGGACAACTCTGTAAGGTAGGTTGGGCTGAGAGAAAGACTAGCCTAAAATCGCCCAGCTGGTTTTCGTTTCCAAGGCAGGACTAGAACTCCCAGTCTCCTGGTGATTGTCTCAAAGTCACCCAGCTGGCTTTCATGACTAAGGTGGAACTAGAACTCCCAGTCTCCTGGTGACTGGCCCAAAGTCACCCAGCTGGCTTTCATGACTAAGGTGGGATTAGAATTCCCAGTCTCCTGGTGATTGGCCCAAAGTCACCCAGCTGGCTTTCATGACTAAGGTGGGACTAGAACTCCCAGTCTCCTGGTGATTGGCCCAAAGTCACCCAGCTGGCTTTCATGACTAAGGTGGGACTAGAACTCCCAGTCTCCTGGTGATTGGCCCAAAGCCACCCAGCTGGCTTTCATGACTAAAGTGGAATCAGAATTCCCAGTCTCCTGGTGATTGGCCCAAAGCCACCCAGCTGGCTTTCATGACTAAAGTGGAATTAGAATTCCCAGTCTCCTGGTGATTGGCCCAAAGTCACTCAGCTGGCTTTCATGGGGACTAGAACTCCAAGTCTCCTGTTGTTTGTCCCAAAGTCACCGAGATGACTTTCATGGAGACTGGAATTCACAGCCTCCTGGTGATTGGCCCAAAGTCAGCCAGCCAGCTTTCATGACTAAGGTGGGACTAGAATTCCCAGTCCCCTGGTGATTGACCCAAAATCACTCAGCTGGCTTTCATGGGGACTAGAACTCCCAGTCTCCTGTTGTTTGTCCCAACGTCACCAAGATGGCTTTCATGGAGACTAGAATTCACAGCCTCCTGGTGATTGGCCCAAAGTCAGCCAGCCGGCTTTCATTCCTAAGGCGGGACTAGAACTCCCAACCTCCCATTTTCTAACCTGAGGCCTTAACCTCTAGCCCAAACTGCCCCAGGCCTGACTAAAGCTTACTTTTACCTCACGCCTCCTCTGACACGGTCACACACAGCCTCCGATCTCCGAGGTAGAGACCGTGTTGGAAGCCTCTTAGTAACATTTCATCAACTTGGAGATAAATGCAGTAGACTGACATCCGGCTTATATTTCTAAATCAAATCCGTTGTAATGTGACAAGCAGGTGCCGCATGCGGGCTTAATGTGCACGCTCAATTTATTTGATTCCTGCCGCTTCCTCGTGTGATACTACTTCCTTGCAACTTTACAAAGGCCGCGCAGATATCTGCCTGTGCGCTCACACAAAAAAAAAAACACACACACACGGAAACAAAGACCAGGTACTTATTATCATACTTAGTGGGCATGCCCTAAACCAAAAAAGATTTTGGGTCAAAATACATTTACGGTTGGAGAAAATAACTAAAAAAACAAATAGGCTTTAAACCAGAATTATTTTTGTGAGGAATAATAGGAGCTAATTGTGAGAAAGATTGCAGCTATTTAACAGCAGCAAGAATTGTATTTGCCCAACATTGGAAAAATGAAAACTTACCAGCTGAAGAAATGCTAATTAAGAAAGTTCTAGAGTGTGCAGAAATGGATAGATTGATTTTAAAGAGAAAAGAGAAAGAAGACTCCGTGTACTTTAGAACATGGTATAATTTCCATCAATGGCTAGAAAAACTGAGTCAGAGAGAAAGGAATGTGATATGTAACTTTGAATATATATTAGCAAGAAGGCTATGGAGTGATGAATTAACACATTGTTTTTGATAATTAACTATTATCTATTATTGTTTGTTAAACACATGAACCCAGATATTATGCTGTTTGCTAAATAATGAGAATGTTATTTGGAAAAACCCCAACCCTAACTCTAATCCTAACCCTAACCCAAATCCCAACCCAACCCCAACCCCATTTTATTCCTAACCCTATAAAAACTAATAAAATCTATACAAAAAAACAAGAACACACACACAGACACCACCACCCCAAGATGTCTCAGTAAGCTAAAAATAAACGATTAAAGAAATTCCAGGGCCTCACATCAATTATTTTATCTTTTGGCATGGCGGCTGGGGGTCATCTCTTTGTCTTTCGTTTTGTATGCTGGGTCACGAGGAGAATCGAACCAGAACCGAAAGGGCTTCACCAGAAGCAACCGGGTTTTCAGTACAGGTAGTCCTCGACTTACGGCGACAATTGTTCATTGCTAAGCGAGAGATTTTTTTTTTTAAGTGAGTTTTGCCCTGTTTTAAGGCTTTGCCACATTTGCTAATTGAATCACTGCAGTTGTTAAGCTAGTAACCCGGTTGTCATGTTGTAAGTTGAGGAATATCTATATTTGGCAGAGAAGTCAAATCGGATTTGAAGAGGGAGGGCGGGAGGGAGGGAGGGAGGGAGGGAGGGAGGAAGGAAGGAAGGAAGGAAGGAAGGAAGGAAGGAAGGAAGGAAAGTTATTGAGGCATATAACCCATCAATTGCATTTTACTCTCTTAATTTTCATTCAGCTTGGATTTCATTAAATTGATGATGGCTTCCCTTCAAGCTGTCGTTTATTTCTTCGCCCAGTCTTCCTTAATTCTTGGGATAGGATGACATGTCACTCCGAAGGGATGCAGGACTCCCATCATGCAAAAGGCCTGTGTGGATGAAAACCAGGTGCCAACCCTCCTTTGCAGGAAAAAGGGAAGGGAAGGGAAGGGAAGGGAGGGGAAGGGAAGAAAGAAAGAAAGAAAGAAAGAAAGAAAGAAAGAAAGAAAGAAAGAAAGAAAGAAAGAAAGAAAGAAAGGAAGAAAGGAAGAAAGGAAGAAAGAAAGAAAGAACCCGGATCTCCATGGATCCACCCTCATTCCGCCTGGGTGTTGCGTGGATGTGAATTCAGACCCTGATTCCAAGTCCGTCCTCGTGGCTTTGACAGAAATAAGCCAGGATGGCTCCTAGCAGCCGAATCTCCAACTGGGGGGTCCCCACCCCCTGCTGAAGCTTAAGCCCACCCCGGGGGGGGGGATGGATACGCTGTGTTTGCTGGGTCCCCATCACTGCCACTTGCGATCAGGCGCATATGACTGAGTGCCGAGACTGGTTTCGTGGCTGGACAGGCCCAGCGGGGAAGTCTGCGGTTTCGGCTGTTGCCATGACGAAGCTGCGGGGTGTCCCTCCCCGATGGACCCCCATGCAGGGCACCGTCCCAAGCACTGTCGCCTCAGCTGGTGGATGGAGACATCCCAGCTGGGCCAGTTTGCGGAGAGGGAGTCTAGCGAGGGGAAGAGAGAGAGAAAAAAAGAAAGAATTAAAATGCAATAAGCAGGGAACGTTCTCTATGGAGGTTCTCAGTCATCCTGTCGTGGTTTTTCCCAAAGGTGCTTTTTGG
>NW_015390200.1:71518-75373 GCF_001527695.2 Protobothrops mucrosquamatus
TAGATAGATAGAAAGATAGATAGATAGATAGATAGATAGATAGATAGATAGATAGACAGACAGACAGACAGACAGACAGACAGACAGACAGACCTAGATTAGGGGTAGGCAACCTTGGCTCTTTTATGACTCGTGGACTTCAACTCCCAGAATTCCTGAGCCGGCATAGCTCAGCTTGGAAACCTCTCCCTTTCCCCTCAGCATGGCTGGCTCAGGAATTCTGGGAGTTGAAGTCCACGAGTCATAAAAGAGCCAAGGTTGCCTACCCCTGGCCCAGTGTTTCTTCCTTGGCCTGGTCTGGGCTGACATATAGGTAGCCAAGGACAATTTATGACCACAACTGAGTGCCTAATTTATGTCGCTAAGCGAGACATTTGTTTTGCCCCATTTAATGACCTTTCTTGCCACAGTTGCGAAGTAAATCAATGCAGTTGTTAAGTTAACAACACGGTTGTGAAGTGAATCTGGCTTCCCCATTGACTTTGCTTGTGGGAAGGTCGCCAAAGGGGATCCCATGGCCCCGGAACACTGCAACTGTCATAAATACGAGTCAGTGCCAAGCGTCTAAATTTGGATCACATGACCACGGGGATGCCCCGACAGTCGTAAGTGTGAAAAACGGTTGTTAAGTTGGTTTTTTTCAGTACTGTTGTAACTTCGAACGGTCCCTAAACCAAACGTTGTAAGTCAGTCAAAGTGCATTCAGAATGGGGAGATATTGAGACCTGCTATTGAATAATAATAATAATAATAATAATAATAATAATAATAATAATAATAATAATAATAATAATAATAATAATGATAGTAATAATAATAATAAAGTTGGAAGGGACCTTGGAGGTCATCTAGTCCAACCCCCTGCTCAGGTAGTAAACCCTAGACCAGGGGTAGGCAACCTTGGCTCTTTTATGACTCATGGACTTCAACTCCCAGAATTCCTGAGCCAGCCATGCTGAGGGGAAAGAGAAAGTTTCCAAGCTGAGCCATGCTGGCTCAGGAATTCTGGGAGTTGAAGTCCACGAGTCATAAAAGAGCCAAGGTTCCTCACCCCTGCCCTATACCATTTCGGACAAATGGCTGTCCAGTCTCTTCTTAAAAACTTCCAGTGTTGGAGCATTCATCGGTTCTGGAGGCAGGTTGTTCCACTGGTTAATTGTTCTAACTGTCAGGAAATTTATCCTCAGTTCTAGGTTGCTTCTCTCCTTGGTTAGTTTCCATCCATCGCTTCTTGTCCTGCATTCAGGCAAGTCACGGGTTCAAATCCACCTGGCTAGAAAATCGCAGCCCAGCACGAGTTAGCCCCACAAAAGCAGGCTACCATCTTCTGCACCCCCCCTAAACTGGGGGGAATGAATAAACCAGCAATTGCTGCTTAACAGCCCTGAAAAAATGTTTTTCAAGCTGGCCTGCTTCTCTGCAACTTAACCAGCCCCATTTTCCTTGCTCTAACTACCTGTTAATTAAACCCTTGGTTTTAATTAGTTTCATTATTTGCTTATTTCCACCTTTATTTTATTGAGGGGAAATGGTCCCCAAGCTGCCTTTGGGGGAGACCTTCCTGTTTTCTTCCCTTCAGCACCTTCAGCTTGTTGCGCTTCTGGATCAAAACTTTGATTTCTCTAGATGAATTTCAGCCGCCACCTGCAAGGATTGGTTCAATCTCATATTTCAGACTTGGAATCTTAACAATAACAATAACAACAACAACATCATTATCATCATCATCATCATCATCATCATCATCATCATCATCATCATCATCATTATTATTATTATTATTATTATTATTATTATTATTATTACTATTATAGTCTGGATAGTGGACATGGCAGTGCCTGGAGACAGCAGAATAGACGAGAAAGAACTGGAGAAGATAACAAAATACAAAGACCTACAAACAGAAATAGAAAGACTGTGGCAAAGGCAAGCAAGGGTAGTACCCATAGTCATAGGCGCCTTGGGTGCAATCCCAAAACAACTGGAGCACCACTTGAACACCATCATCGGCATTGACAAATTCGCCATTAGTCAATTGCAAAAGTCGGCCTTACTAGGAACTGCTTCCATCCTGCGACGATATCTGTAATACCATCAAACATTCACATCTGCCTATCCCAGGTCCTTGGGAAGGACTCCATAGGCATAGGTAGACAAAAATGCCAAATCCAGTCTGAACATCTGGCTGACTGTGTTGTTGTTGTTGTTGTTGTTGTTGTTGTTGTTGTTAATAATAATAATAATAATAATAATAATAATAATAATAATAATAATAATAATATAAAGTTGGAAAGTACCTTGGAGGTCATCTAGTCCAACCCCCTGCTCAGGCAGGAAACCCTACACCATTTCAGACAGATGGCTGTCCAATCTCTTCTTAAAAACCTCCAGTGTTGGAGCATTCACCGCTTCTGGAGGCAGGTTGTTCCACTGGTTAATTGTTCTCACTGTCAGGAAGTTTCTCCTTAGTTCTAGGTTGCTTCTCTCCTTGGTTAGTTTCCATCCAGTGCTTCTTGTAGAAGGGACCTTGGAGGTCTTCTAGTCCAACCCCCTGGTCAAGCAGGAGGTCTTCTTTGGCTAAGGAGGATCCAAGGGTTGGTCTGCAAAGATGGTGCGACTCAAGAGGCAGATGGTCTACTTTGGGACCCAGACCGTGACAACCGAAGACTGTGGACGTGGCCTCTAACTTTGGTGACCACCGGAATACAGGTAGTCCTCAACTTACGACCACAATTCAGCCAAAATTTCTGTTGCTAAGCGAGACAGTAATTAAGGGAATTTTGCCCCATTTTACAACCTTTCTGGCCACCGTGATTAAGGGAATCGCTGCAGAGCTTAAGATAGTAACGTGGTTTGTTAAGTGAACCTGGCGGAATGCAGAGAGAGATAAGGGGGAGGGAAGGAAGGAAGGAAGGAAGGAAGGAAGGAAGGAAGGAAGGGAAAGTGGGACAGAATGCAGAGAGAGATAAGCGGGAGGGAAGGAAGGAAGGAAGGAAAAAGTGGAAGGAGGGAAGGAAAGAAGGAAAAAGTGGGAGAAGGAAGGAAGAACGGAAGAAAAAGTGGGAGAAGGAACGCAGGGAGAGGTGAAGGAAGGAAGGAAGGAAGGAAGGAAGGAAGGAAAAACTGGAAGGAGGGAAGGAAGGAAGGAAAGAAGGAAAAAGTGGGAGAAGGAAGGAAGAACGGAAGAAAAATGGGAGAAGGAACGCAGGGAGAGGTGAAGGAAGGAAGGAAGGAAAAAGTGGAAGGAGGGAAGGAAGAAAGGAAGAAAACGTGGGAGAAGGAACACAGGGAGAGGTGAAGGAAGGAAGGAAGGAAGAAGGAAGGAAGGAAAAAGTGGAAGGAGGGAAGGAAGGAAGGAAAGAAGGAAAAAGTGGGAGAAGGAAGGAAGAAAGGAAGGAAGAAGGAAGGAAGGAAGGAAAAAGTGGAAGGAGGGAAGGAGGGAAGGAAAGAAGGAAAAAGTGGGAGAAGGAAGGAAGAACGGAAGAAAAAGTGGGAGAAGGAACGCAGGGAGAGGTGAAGGAAGGAAGGGAGGGACAGGGAAGGAAAAGGAAGGGAAGGGCAGGACCCCCAAATTAAAACAGGTCCCCCCCCGTGTCAGCAGGAGACAAAGCAACGCCCCCCTCAGGCGAAGGGGTCTCCTCCCCGGCAGGAGCGACGCAGCCGGACTCCAAAGCCCCTCCGCCGTTTCTTCCTCACGCAAACACGACCCGCGGGGGGGAGGGGTTGAGGGGGAGGGGGCGTGAGTGGGGGGGGCTGTGGGTCACTGTGAAGGGGCGCTTCCCCTCCCCTCCCCCGTCCCTCCCCCCCCCCCGCTCGCAATCCCCCCTCCCAAGCCGCAGAAGCGCCGGCCGCCTC
>NW_015390201.1:0-4923 GCF_001527695.2 Protobothrops mucrosquamatus
ACCGGTTTAGTCCTCGACTTACGACCGGTTGGGGTCGCGGCATTAAAAAGGTTGAGAACCACTGATGTAGACATTGATAATCTTATTGTCTAATTAAGACACCTGTGACCAGGCACACCTGCCTTGTAGTGATATATATAATAGGAAGAGCAAGCAAGGTCAGGAAGAAAGATCTGCAGAATGTGGGAACTTGCTGGAAACCACTGAAGCATTTGGAAGGGACAGGAGCCAGTCAGGCAAGATTGATCAAAGTTCTGGAATTCTAAAATGCTCAGGAATAATAGTTTCTCCCTCTTTCACTCCTCCTCTCTAGTCTAAAAGCAAACTTAAAACTGAAATTAGCTGTCTAACAGAGTGAGCAAGTAGTGATAAGGAATGCCTCTTTGAATAAGGGAAGCAGACTTTTATGAAGCTGCATACAAGAGTATATGATTGTGTGGTTTGTTAAACTAAGGCACGGGTCAGCAACCCGCAGCTCTGGAGCCTCATGCAGCTCTTTCAGCCTTCTCCTGCGGCTCCCAGCCTCCTCCGCCATTTTCAGAAAGAGACAGACAGAGAGAGGCACTTGCATTTGCATTTGCATTTGCATTTGCATTTGCACTTGCACTTGCACTTGCACTTCCCTTCTCTCTCTCTCTCTCTCTCTCTCTCTCTCTCTCTCTCTCTCTCTCTCTCTCTCTCTCTCTCTCTCTCTCTCTCTCTCTCTCTCTCTCTCTCTCTCTCTCTCTCTCTCCATGTGGACTTGCCCCCTCGCGGGGCTCCTGATTGGCCCTGCACCTGGGCACCCTACCCCCTGGGAGAAACGCAGCCAGGAAGTCCCTTTCCCGGGCTGGCCCTGTCCAAGATGCAGATGTCCGGGGAGCCCCTGGGAGTGGCCTGCTGGAGCCTCCGCTGAGCGGGCCAGCCCTCCTGCAAGCTGTGGCCCCAAGAGAGCACAGCCTCTGCAGTCCCCAGCCGGCGCTACTGTTGGCCCCGCTGGCCGGGAAGGCATGCCAGAGTCCTGGCTGCCAGGAAGGAAGAGGGAGACGCAGCAAGGGCAGGAGAGGAGAGCCGATTTAAAGCCAGCCCAGTCAGCTTGTCAGAGAAGAATGTGAGGTGAGCAGAAGATCGGAGGGGAGGGAGGGAGGGAGAGAGAGAGAGAGAGAGAGAGAGAGAGAGAGAGAGAGAGAGAGAGAGAGAGAGAGAGAGAAGGGAAGTGCAAGTGCCTCTCTCTCTCTCTGACTCTCTCTGTCTCTGTCTCTCTCTCTGTCTCTCTCACACACACACAAACACTGAGTGGGGGAAGAGGAATGGCAGACCAAGGGGAGAGAGAGAGAGAGAAAGAGAGAGAGAGAGAGAGAGAGAGAGACAGACAGACAGACAGACAGAGACATAGACAGAGAGACACAGAGAGACAGAGAGACACAGAGACAGAGACAGAGAGAGACAGACACACACACACACACAGACACACATATATATGTCATAAAGGTAAAAAAAATATATGCAGTGTTATCTTCATTTTAGATGTCAAAAGGGTTTTGAGGCTCCCAGTGTGTTCGTTTCTGTGGGAAACGGGTCCAAGTGGCTCTTTGAGTGTTTAAGGTTGCCGATCCCTGAACTAAGGCCACTGCATAGAAATCAGTATAAACTATTTACTGGAAAAACACTGTAACAAGAAATATTACTGAATTTTGGAGCAGAATAGTGTGTGTCTCCATGTCTGGAAAGTTCTGGTTCTTTTTCCTACTATCTGACATATCTGAAGCCAAGTATAAGAAATAGTGTATAAGGGTGTTTTCCTGCCTTTGAATGGTTAATACAGCAAAATCCGCAGCAGTAGCCCCCATCCCCAGTTAAGTAAAGTCCATTAGATCAGTTAGTGACTTTAGCAAATGATCTCAGAGAAATAAATTAGAGAATAGCTTCATAACCCTGGAAGAGATATCCAAAGATTTCAAAATGGAGTGTGTGAATGGGTGATTGATGCCTGCACATATTAAAAAGAGGTGAGTTTGTGATTTTTTGGATGTAATAGGGTTCAATCTAGGATGATCCAAACTAAGTACCTTTTCCTTCTGTTCAGATATAGCTATGCTGAGTGTGAAAACTGGAATGAAATTAACATTTGAAGAACATGGTCTTTTGCTTCATTTTTTAAATAGATTTTGACAGCTTCAGCACTATAATATTGTAGGAAGTTAATGACTTAATCACACATGCACACAAAATCCATTTTGACATTCTGAACTGTACAAGATTTCCTCGTGCAAAACACTTAACACATGTTTTTCTACTTCAATGAGTCTCTCAATTTCTTAAGTAAACAATGGAAAGAATGTTAAGGTGTCCTTTTTCATTTTGTAGAGGAAGAACAGTCAAATTCTGCTCAGTGACAACTGGAAAATCCAAACCAAATTGGATGTATAGCAATTGATTTTCAGCTACTGTTAGGACTAATCCTATTCTGAAACTGTCAGACTTATCACTGTTATAGTTTGCCATGGATAATCCATTGCTTATCTCTATGTTTAGACTCTCTCTCCATTTTAAAAAACATAGCCGCAGCTTACCTTTCTAGGCTTTTCTTTTATGCCACAATTCCCATATTTCCAGGGTTTTCTACAGGGAGGGTGTCTAAAAGTCAAAATAATGGCCACAACCATGAAGCCTCACCCTTTTTGCATGCATCACAACAGATACCCCTGCGACTTTATTATCTGTTCTGTTCTTCTAAAAATCCTGGCATGCCCTTTAATACAGATTACATTTTGCTTAGTGTACTGCAATCTATTATAAAAAATGAAATAATATCTAGATATAACTCATCAGAAGTTTAGAGATGGAAAACTTACTTTTCACTAATTTAGAAATGTATCTTTTATTAGTATATTGCATATGCATATATTTTTAAAAACTCCTTTAGAAATTCCATGATTTTACATGTATGCATTTTTCTCAAGAGAAGGTCCTTAACCCAAGAAAGGAAGGAAACTATAGAGATAAATACTGCAACATGTTAAATTTTCAGTATTCTTCCGTTTTGTGTCAGAAGGAGAAATTCCTGATTTCCACGCATATGTGTACCCACATATGTGTGTGTGTGTTTGTAGATTTAAAAGTCATTTTATAAGATACAATGGGTATCTTATATTTTAAAGATACTTATTGTGCTATTGTTACATAACTTTCTGGGGAAATGAAGGACCCCCCTCTGTTTCCATTGTTCCATTTGTCAATAGTCAAACAGTGATGTTTTTTTCTGATGCTTTTCATTTTATCTTAATGTTACTTTTCTGAATTTGAAAGAAATAATCAGCAAATTGCTTTGAATGTGTCATCTTAACAACACAGTGCCAAAGACAGGCTGCTTTTGAAAAGGTGCAACTGTGTATAGGCAGAGAAGTTATTGTTTTGTCAATTTCTTTTCAGGTGAATGTGAAATGATGACTCTCCTTTCCTCATTTACATTTAGTCTACAAGTTGATCTAAAGACCAAATATCTGCTGGATTTTTTACTTGTTATTTATTGAATTGCAGGTAATGGGACATTGATTGGAGCCTCTGCAAATGTTGTTTGTGCAGGCATTGCGGAACAGCATGGCTATGGCTTTTCCTTCATGGAATTTTTCAGGTAGGTTTTAGACCTGACACTCCTCTGGTTTTGAAATTTAGAGATCATTCACTAATTAAAAAAATCAAAATGATGAAAAAGAAAGTCTACATAATTAACAGCATAACAGAGTTCATTAAGTGGATCTCCATTTCAATAGCAAAAATAATGCATTTAGTGATGCCTTAATAAGTTTGTATATAGAAACATAGAAATCTGACAGCAGAAAAAGACCTAGTGGTCCATCAAGTCTGCCCTTTGAGTTTATGTGTGGGTGATGTGGTGAAGAGATGGCTGGATTTAGCCTTAGATTGAAGACATCTGTCTGAGCATCCAAGTCCAGCTGGACAACATACTGAGCAAAACTCCATATCTCTCCAACTCCTGGGTACCTTCCTGTTTAATCACTTCCTAAGGCTGCAGTTGAAAGATAAGACTATCCTGCCAACCCTAAGACACAGTTCTGTTTGTCACTTGCTTGTTGGGGAAGAATGACTTGCTTAATTCATTCCACAAATATGACATTAAATAGAAAGAACTTAGAGGGCCTACAGTCTGAAGCAGGACTGAAGCCAGCTGAACACATTATTTGTCCCTTCTTCCTGTCTTAATTTTCCCCATCACCAGGACAAGCAATAGACTTTTGCCTATTATTTTTCTTTTTATCTCTTTTTTATTCCAAATTATTTTATGTTACAAAAATAATCATAAAGATCCCCTGTTCCTGAAATTCTCATCAACAAAATGATTGCCTATGTATTAAGCAGAATACCTGGTTTATATTGATTTAGTGATGTGAGCTAGAGTAAAGTCATCACTTGGTTGATCTGAAAAAAGCAGACTCTGAATTTGTGGGAAAACACTGGGAAGAAAAAAAAAACAAGAGCTAGAGTGAAGTGCCTGCCTCATCCTTGCATTGCTGGGTGGTGGATCTTTTCTTGCTGATTGGTGGTGACTGGAGATGAGAAGAATGAAAACAAATTCAGAGGGATCCACCAATAGCTTTAGCTGCAAACAATAATTCAATACATCCAGATACAATCTATTCACCAACAGCTGGAACATTAAAATGGTGGCAGGATAGGGTTTTGGCAATGTCAGCACATTTTATGCTACTATAGTTTATAGGCAATTTGAGGGTGGGTGGGGGAACACTATCTGAATCCAACCAGCCTTTAAAAAATGTTGTCATTCTTGCATATATATAAAAGGAGAAGATAATAAATTTGACCAATCCTAACTCAGCCTATTCTCTTCACAATGTTAATTAACTTTCATTGAGATGTAAGTGATAATGCTTAGCAAAATTTAATACTTAATGTCATAATCTA
>NW_015390201.1:5491-10941 GCF_001527695.2 Protobothrops mucrosquamatus
TTTGAGGGTGGGTGGGGGAACACTATCTGAATCCAACCAGCCTTTAAAAAATGTTGTCATTCTTGCATATATATAAAAGGAGAAGATAATAAATTTGACCAATCCTAACTCAGCCTATTCTCTTCACAATGTTAATTAACTTTCATTGAGATGTAAGTGATAATGCTTAGCAAAATTTAATACTTAATGTCATAATCTATATGCTTAATAAATATGCTCATAATTGCAATGAGATTTTCTTAACAGCACATACCACAAGGAACAGATTTCAAAGTGTTATAAAAATTGATTAACTACATAAAGTAGAGGGGGGGGAAATCTTACAA
This sequence comes from Protobothrops mucrosquamatus, assembly GCF_001527695.2. Lineage (NCBI taxonomy): Eukaryota > Metazoa > Chordata > Lepidosauria > Squamata > Viperidae > Protobothrops > Protobothrops mucrosquamatus. Next base: position 5,818 of record NW_015390201.1, read on the forward strand.
AGGGCAATTTTCACTCAACCACAGATAAATGTTAGATTCTACTATACTTTGTTTGGCCTAATATTCAAGATACACCATGAGTTATAAGAAGCACAAATTTCAAATTATTTTCTTAGTGATTGATGACTGAAATAGCATTTCATTCATCTATTCATATTCAAGAATAATCAGTGAAAGTTGTTATAAAGTTGTTTTAAATATTGATCTAATGCACACACTGTTATAGCATATTTTTAGCACTACTAAAAAATCCTCATATGGGAAACCATTACCTAGGAATATTTGATGTCATTTTATGTAAAGACTATTGAAAACTGTACTAATCATTACGAAAATCTTTTTGTGGTTAACAATAACTTTCCCCTCAAACTCTTGTTGCTATAACAAACAACAGATTTTTTTTTAAAAAAATCAAGGTATTTATTTATCAGGTTTAATGTATTATGTAGCATAACAGAAAGCAGAGTTGGAAGGTCTTCTAGTCCAACCCCCTGCTCATGTAAGAGACCCTACACCATTTCAGACAAGTGGTTGTCCAATTTCTTCTTAAAAACTTCCAGTGATGGAACACCTACAATTTTTGAAGGCAAGCCATTCCACTGGTTAATTGTTCTGTCAGGAAATTTCTCCTTATTTTTAGGTTGGTTCTATCCTTGATTACTTCCATCCACTGCTTCTTCTGTTTTGGAGAATAGCTTGACTCCTTCTTCTTTGTGGCAATCCCTTAGATCTTGGAACACTGCTATCATGTCACCCCTAGTCCTTCTCTTCATTAAACTAGGCATACCCAATTCCAGCAACCGTTCTTTATATGTTTTAATCTCCAGCCCCCTAATTATCTTTGTTGCTCTTTTCTGCACTTTTTCTAGAGTGTCACCATTTTTTTTATATTGTGATGACCAGAACTGGATGCAATATTCCAAATGTGGTCTTACCAAGGCATCATAAAGTGGTGCTAATACCTCATGTGATCTTGATTCTATCCTTCTGTTAATGCAGCCTAGGACTGCATTTTTTTGGTGGCTGCAGCACACAGCTGGCTCATATTTAAGTGATTGTCCACTAGGACTCCAAGATCCCTCGTACATTTCCTACTATTGAGTCAGGTACCAATTCCATACAATCTATCTATCTATCTATCTATCTATCTATCTATCTATCTATCTATCTATCTATCTATCTATCTATCTATCTATCTATCTATCTATCTATCATCTATCTATCTATCTATCTATCTATCTATCTATCTATCTATCTATCTATCTATCTATCTATCTATCTATCTATCTATCTATCTATCTATCTATCTCCTTATGTAGATATTCATTTTCTGTAAGTTGTACTTTAGTGTATAGTGTACTAAATCACCTTTCCAGTATTTCATTCTTTAATTACTTGTTAAGTAAAAATAATCCTAATAACATCCCCACCATCTCCCCCTCAAAGAAGAGGAAATATTTTACATAATATTGTGCTAGACTTTAATAACAAAGGGTTGAATCTAATATGATGCAAATAAACTGTAGGGACAGACTTGTTCTCTTCCTTTACATGTTCTCAAAATCCTTCAGTCCTTCACATGTCCTTAAAATTTTCCCCAAAACCAATTTTGAAGATAAACAAGGGAATGTTGTAAAAAACAGACGTAGCCCCTATCCTGGAGAAACCGCCTCTATTCACAAACTCTTACCACTTTATGACTCTTGATTAGATTATGGTGACCTAATTTGCTGTTATATGCTGTCTTTTTCTTGAATTAAAGGTATAGCCTTTTTCCCTCTAAACTGAACAATGACATTTTATTTTAGATTAGGGAGTACACTGAAGAGAACTGGGTTATTTTCCATTAATGTTTATTCCTTATTTTGTAGGAGAAAATGTAATTGACTTAATGACATTTTGCATTTAATTAGTACTGCAATTGCTGTGTTATTTCTAATTTATTGATGGAAACATATAGACTTAATATGATATTTTTTTGTTATTTAGGATTGCCTTGAGAGTAATTTACACATATTCATGTAACAGTGGATACTATCCTGTCCAGTAGGAAGTCTTATATCTAAAATGGGATTTGTAAATTCCTAGAGGGTTGACACTCTGACAAATCAGCCAAAACCTCCTAACAGACTATTACAACCATATGGCATCATATAACACACAAAACCAGCTAAAGCACTCCAAAACATCCTAAGTACCCAGCAGCCCCAGAAGAAAAAACAAAAATCATCTACAACAAATAATGTAAGGGCTATTGTCCCCACTATGTAGGATAAACAAGTAGAAGACTAGCAGATTGCATCCATGAGCACCAACTACCAGTCAGAAGACATAATGAAAACTCCTTAATTTTACGGCATATAGACAGACTTAACCATAGTTTCAAGTGGGAAACTGAACATCCTAGACCAAGTCAAGTCCAAAAATGCTAGAGAATTCCTAGAAGCCTGATACTCTGACAAATCAGCCACTAACAGGTCCATAGATATAAACAACATCTACATAATACCCAAAAGAAACAATCAAAATGTCCAAAAGGAAACAAAAAGACTAAAATATCTCCTTACTGGCAATTAATACCCAGATGAGCAGAGATTAACACCAAGATTAACACCAGACCAACAATCAAGGAACTACCAATGCAGGTAAATAAGCAAACAGTAAACAACAGTCTAATCAAGCAATCACCAAGACCACTCCCACTAACACTGACAGGATAAGTCACTACCGTAGTATATAAAATGAGTGCAAAACCCACTCCCTTCTCGTACAGATGATGTTTCTTAGAAACATCTGTAAGAAAGAGCATCAAGGACCTCACAAATCAGCCATTAACAGGCACATTGCTATAAGTTCAAAAAAAAAGTATCTTAAGGTGAAGATAAAGGGCAATACTTTCTCATTACATACCTGTTAACTAACATTCAGAGAAATGAAACAGTCAAGGAAGAAATAATAACCTATTCAAAGAGCAATAAAAAACAAAAATAAAAAACAATCACAGTTGGCAAGACAAGTTTACCTCATATATACAGCCAACAAATTGCACTTCCTCATATACTGATGATGTTATCTTGTCTGCTAATGAAACTTCTGTAAGAAGAAAAGCAAGATCATGGTATATCAAGAACCAGTAGGTATATTTAGAGGAATCAGAAACTAGAGCTAATCATTCATAGCATTTATCAGAAGCAGCATAGTGTACTAGATATATTTTTATTTATTATTTATTTATATTTCACCTTTATTATGTTTCCAAATAACTCAAGGCAGCAAACATATTCAGCACAATAACTATCCTGTGAGATGGGTTAGGCCCAAAGTCACCCAGCTGGTTTTCATGGCTAAGGTGGGACTTGAACTCATGGCCTCCTGTTTTCTAGTCTACTGCCTTAACCTGTTAACCTCAGACTGGCTTTATTGCTGGTCATTGGAATTTTCTCCTCGCCAAGCTCTGGATGCTGAAGATGTGGAGTTTGGAGAGAGAGTTATGCAAGGATGACCAGGATTGTTACAAGTGGACAAAGATATTCTTATTTCATTGGCAATAATCAATAAGAAAAGAAGATGCAACTGACACTCTAACCCAGCCAACTGCTAACTGTTGGATTTGAACACTGATGATCAAATGAACTTGCTTGCATCTCACAGCCTTCAAACTAATACTAGAATTCTACCCTATCAAGTAGAAAGTCTTATCTGAAATAGGGGATTTACAACTGGTTTTCAAATATTCTGCACAGGATCATTCATGCCTTCCAATGTATACGATTAAAAATTAGTAGCAGAAAAGCCAGAAGAAGAACATGTTTTTGTAAGAATGGCAGAACCATCCATGTTTCTATCCCTATTTAATTTGAGAGTATTCTTCCTGTGGCCACTCCTCAATAGCCCCTAGTCAAATTCTAGTTGATTAGTCATTTGATATTCAGAGGTATCGGCAGGATCAAAAGGTCCAAAATGGTATCATATCCTTGTGATGCAAGTTTCATAAATAAACATAATACATTAAACCTGACAAATTATGCATGTAAGAAAGGATATTTGCTTTCCAAGGGCACAATCCTGCTTTCATTATATGACTCCCCTTCCTGCCAGATGGCTCTATTTCTTTTGGTCAATTATAATTCAGATACATGCTCTTCTGTATGATCACATTGAGAATGTGTTTCAAATTAACATAACCCCCAGACCTAAATCACAAAACAGATTGATCTTAGTTTCACAGTTAAAAAGAAAGTAGTACTTTTATACCAAGAAACAGCAATTAAGTTTTTTTTTCTGAACCTATAAACCACTACACAAAATTTGGCTACCTTTATGTAACTCAATTTGTGTGTCCATTTGGATTTGAACTGGCAAGCAAAAATGTTGTTGTAACATATCTTGATAACATTGGTAGGACTTTAGAAATGAGGCAGGTAACAGGATGACATGTTATTTAAATTCAACCTCCGCACAAAGGCAAAAAGAAATTGTAATACAAATAGAAAATTCTTCTTTTTGTAACTACTGCAGGCATTATGCTAATTTGAAGGACCTAAACTTGGAAATTAATATAGTAAACAATTAATACACCAGTTTTAGAAAATAAGTTCTATTCAAATTCAAATTAAGCCATCATTTATCAAACCTAAAAGGAGGTTCTGTAAATGATGCTATTCCCCAACTATCAGTATATGCATGGCTGGATCGTCCTTTTAAATTGCTACATGAATGAAGGACTATGGACCTCAGGGCAACACAGAGTTGCTATTCAGGTCCTGGGCTATTTATTTAAAGATTTCAATTTCTTGGATTTTAAATGCAAAAGGATGTTGACTATTTAGGGAGATGCATTGCTTTTCTATTAAGCACATTCCTATGAAAGAACAAGAAAAGAAAAATGGATTTCCTGCACATTACTTGTTATCTAGGTAATAGAAGTTCCTACAGGCATATTAACTTGATTGCAAACCTTATGTAGAAGCTGGGCGTGTCGTCCCCACCCCTACATCCCAACATAAGAGAGAAATTCTGACTACCTAACACACTTTCCTAGCAATCCTGCTGGTTTCAACAGCTAGTGTGTCCTGCTTATACTGACAGTTCTTATTGCATTTGACACAAAAGGGCTGTCAAACA
>NW_015390201.1:11515-12536 GCF_001527695.2 Protobothrops mucrosquamatus
GTTCCTACAGGCATATTAACTTGATTGCAAACCTTATGTAGAAGCTGGGCGTGTCGTCCCCACCCCTACATCCCAACATAAGAGAGAAATTCTGACTACCTAACACACTTTCCTAGCAATCCTGCTGGTTTCAACAGCTAGTGTGTCCTGCTTATACTGACAGTTCTTATTGCATTTGACACAAAAGGGCTGTCAAACATAATAAAGAAACTCCAGGTCCATTCAGCCACCTTCATGAGCTATGGATTCATACAAAGATGGACTTTCTGTCTCTGAAGTTCAAATGGGTGTGGAACATTTTTGGAACTGCTCAAAGAACTGTGTTGTAGAGTAGAGATAGATGATATGGTATCACTCCCCCTCTGTTGAGAGAGGGCTGTTCAATTTTGACATAGATGGCCTCTTTGACCCTCCTTTCAAACCTAGAACTAAGGAGAAACTTCCTGACAGTTAAAACAATTAACCAATGGAACCACCTGCCTCCAGAAGCAGTGAATGCTTCAACACTGGAAGTTTTTAAGAAGAGACTGGACAGCCATTTGTCCGAAATGGTGTAGGGTTTCCTGCCTGAGCAGGGGGTTGGACTCGATGACCTCCAACTTTATTATCATTATCATTATCATTATCATTATCATTATCATTATCATTATCATTATCATTATCATTATCATTACTACTACTACTACTACTACTACTATTAAAAAAGCTAATCTAGGAAATAAATGCACAATCATCCAATACTAATCAAAACTACTCATTATTACTACACACTAGTACAAAATTACTGTGACTCTAAAATAACATTAAGTTATAACAAAAAAATTTTTTTAAGTTATATCAATATGTAATATACCTAATTTTATTCTAAATTTTTAATCAAAAGCTACATAATAATTTTTCAGTTCATATTTTCTCTGAATATAATCTATCCATCTTCTCCATATTGAGATAAATTTTTCCTGAGAATGATCCTTCAGGTGCGCGGATATTTTTGCCATCTCTGCAAAATATGATACTTGTT
>NW_015390201.1:12719-23006 GCF_001527695.2 Protobothrops mucrosquamatus
TTTTTTTAAGTTATATCAATATGTAATATACCTAATTTTATTCTAAATTTTTAATCAAAAGCTACATAATAATTTTTCAGTTCATATTTTCTCTGAATATAATCTATCCATCTTCTCCATATTGAGATAAATTTTTCCTGAGAATGATCCTTCAGGTGCGCGGATATTTTTGCCATCTCTGCAAAATATGATACTTGTTGAAAAACTTCTTTACCCTTATAGTTTATTTTCTCAATAAGTCTTTGTTTTTGTTTCTTACGTAATTGATACGCTAACCATCTTCCAGGTTTATTTGCATTGCAGAATGTATTATATTTCATATATTTCAAATTAATAGCAGTTTGGTCAGAGAGCAACATATTATACTGTTCTTTCAGCATTACAATAGATGCCTTTAAACTCTTATCCATTGGATTTAGGGAGAAAGCTTTTTCTTTTATTTTTATCTCTTGCTCAATATCTTTATAATTTTGCTGCTGTTTACGCTTATAATCAGAGTTCATTGAAATTAAGGCACCCCTCATAACAGCCTTGCTTGCATCCCAAACCATCGATATAGGAGTGCCTTTATTCATGTTCAGTGCGAAAAATTATTTTAGATTATCCTTTAATTTCTGCACATTTGTTTCATAATTCAATAAATTCTCATTCAATCTCCAAGTCCTTCTACTAGTTCCCTCAGTTAAAATCTCCATCCAAACAGGACTATGATCCGACAAAATCTTAGGAAAAATCTTTACCTTCTTAATCCTAGGCATCAAATCATTAGTAATCAGAATAAAATCAATTCTGGAGTAAGATTGATGTCTATCCGAAAAAAAAGTAAAATCACTTTCTCCCATATTCGTTTCACGCCATATGTCTCTTAACTCAAAATCTTCCTGTAAAGCAACAAAACTTTTAGGCAGTTTAATTTGTGTTGAAGTTTTAGCTGAAGTCTTTTTATCTCTTTTTGGGTCTATTACACCATTCCAATCTCCCATTTCCAAATTCTTAGTATCTACATTTTATAAGAATCCCTCTTGACATCTTCACTATCTCATGCTAATAATTCTTTATATATTGAATTTAGGTCAGCAACAGCAGCATTTTCACTTTCCTTATGTTTCTTTTATATCTCTTATTGCAGGTTATAAAATATTAAAGATAATTGCAAAGCACAATTACCTTTAAATATTTTATAGGATGAGGGCAATGTTTAATTATTTGGTTTCTTTCTATAATATATTGTAGTTCTCCATGTCTCTTTTTAGAGCACTGTTTCTCAATTTTGGCCAATTGAAGATATGTGAAGTTCAACTCCCAGAACTGGCTGGTTGTGGAATTTTGGAAGTTGAAGTCCAAATCTTGAAGGACACATCTTCAAGTGTCCTAGGTTGAGAAACACTGTTCTAGAGGAATTCCTTATTTCTTTGTGGTTTATGGTTTGTGGAAGGGAATGCAAGGAGAGAGGCCATAGTTGCTTGAAAATTCCCAGCCTTTTGGCTAAAGCAGTGTTTCTCAACCTTGGCAACTTTAACACTAGCATAATCCCCTATCTAACATAGGGAATCTTGGAAGTTTAAGTCCACATGTCTTAAAGTTGCCAAGGTTGAGAAATACTAATCTAAAAGATGGGCATAATCCAATATATGAAATAAATTGACATGGATATTTCAATCACTTGGTAATGGAGAAATACGTTAGAGATAATCCTCACTTGATGACCACAATTGGGCTTGAAATTTTGGTTGCAAATCATTGTGGCCACTAAGCTGGTTATCATGTGACACATATTGATTTTATGAATATTTTTACAATAGCTGTATAGTGAGTTACCATGATTGTTGAGTGAACCATGTAGTCATTAATCGAACTGTGTAGTCATTAAGCAGTTCATCATATCCAATGGAAATTTTTGCTGTTTTCTGTCAGAAAAATGTCAAAAATGTTGTAAATTGTGATCACGTGACTGTGGAGCATAACTGGTCATAAGAAGGAGCCTGTTGCCAAATGCAATGGCTCGGGGGGAGGAAGCAGTTGTAACTTCAAGGACATGTCATGATTTTTGGGGGTCTGTTGTAACTTTGACTGGTCATTAAGCGAGGACTACCTGTACTACATTATTTTGATAAATGATATCCAACTTCTACTAATGAAACTTATATAAAACAAAACCCTTACTTTCTCCTGTCAAATGGTTTGTCATATTAGGCTCATCTAAATATTCAGATTAAATTTATCTACCATGCAGATAATTTCTCTGGACATGTCTCTGTTTTCACAGCCCAATTACGGAGAAGCTGGTCTAGACACATTGTTCACATAGTGACCTAATCACAGGATTTTGTACTATTTGACTGGATCTCATGTGAATCCATTTGTCACCTTGTCATGTATTATGTCCCAAAAGCACAAGAGAAGGGAAAAGTCTTTCTCTACAAAAAGCCACATATTTCTGTTAGTAAGTGTATCAGGCTTTTAAAATACTAAGCATAGCTGGAAAATGTTTCCCTGAGTACTGCATAGAAGTATTACCACCCATCAATGTCTAATTTTGTCATTTTTTCTTTGGTTTTCAAAATAACTTTAAAAGCAAATGCCAGGTACAAAAAAAAGTTCCTCTAAAGCAGTCTGAAAAATTAAGATCCTCATATCTGTATTAAATAAACATGTTCCAAATTAAGCAGAATATATAATAGTGCCATTACATTTTATGATTTGGATTGTATCCAACTGCTGATTCATGTTTTGTTTGGAATGAAGTCTCTTCCACCTTTAATTATGTTGTTTGGTGTCATCCACCATGCCATGTTACATACGTATCCTTTAGATTTGGTTGTCAACGCTGTGACAATGGATGTCGTTGCTCTGACAACTGAGAATCAGCAGCCATTTTTACTTTTGCTTCTAACGTGCCTTTCCTATTCTTTTAGAGTTCAGATGTAGAAGGGGGGATGGGTAAATGCTTGAGGGTTTAGCTAGCCATAACAATGTAGAAGTGTGGGAACTCAAGGACATGGTCTGATAAGGTTTTGGTGGGCTGTGAGAAAAGCCCACATCTTGCGTTAATTGGGAAATGTGATTTATGACAGCGTTGTGGGGTGGGAATTGCAATTTACTTTGTGTCTGGAGGGAGGGAATCTCAGTTTTGGGTTTAACTATATAAGTGCCGATACTTTGTTTCCTAATAAAATGTTCTTTAAGGAAGACTTCTTGCCTTGAAGTTCTTTTACTGGTTTCATCTATCGGAACCATGACATTAATCCAAAACCATCTTTTTCTTTAAAATTGTGGGGTCCTGAGCTCCAGTCACCTACCCAAAGTAGAAGGGAGGCTGACAAAGACTCGGGGAAGATCCCAATATGGAGAAGGGGAACCCTGTCACCAGCACTGCAGCTACAGCTGGTATGTTGGCAGATGGAGCACAGGCCATCACGCCGGGTGAAAGCATGGCCTCAGATGCTTCGGTGATGGGGACAAGACCAAAGACTAAAGAACCCATATGGTCATCTGAGTGGGCCCTGCCTAGTGGAGACCCTAAGCGATCGGAAATGAGCCTGCCGAAGACGGATTCTTCGAAAGCAATGGAGACCAAATACTCGCTGCCAGATCCCCGAACACGCTCTCCTGATAGGCAAGGGGCAAAAAGAATGGCACCATCAGACGACTCAGGTGATTGGAAGTTTCTGATTGCAGTCTGCAGCCAGTCGGTCGAGCACCTTAGGGAGACATTTGAAGGGTTGGAGGTGGGAGCCAAGGAGCGTGCCACCCATCCACTGCCCACTGGCAAAAAAGAGGATGATCAAGGCAGGGGCAGTTCCTCGACCAGAAGAAGTCCTAGCCCCATGCTAGGGGCCAGGGCTTCCTCCCCGCTTTTGCGATCACTGGCATTAGCCTTGAGCCCCATGCAGGAGAGAAGTTCAGACCTTCAGCGACTGTGAGCCAGTCCTGATCATCACCAACGGTCATCAAGTCCAGCCCACCACTGTCGACATGACAGCCCTGGGCTTTGAGAATTGTATGTTAGCCTGAGCAGCATCGCCCCTCTGAGAGCCCCAATCGCTACCTGCATCGCCGCAGTCCTGACTATCCCTGGCGCAGGGAGAGTCCTGGCTGTTACAGAGCCCGGGGCAACCCTGACCAGTACCGGGATAGGGACAGCCCTGACTGTCACCAATATCGAGGGAGCCCTGAGCCTCATCGCCGATGTCACAGCCCTGATCCATACCCTCATTGTCATGCCAGTCCCAGGGCTGTACGAGGGATAGACTCCAGTGTGACCTGATGCAGCATTATGGGCGAATGCATGATCTGCTAGATCGACAACAACGCATGGCTGTTCCCCTCCTGAAAGCCACATTTGATGGGGATCCTGAAAAGTTGACTTTTTTTTTTAATCAAGTATGTTCTTATATGAACCACAATATCGATGTCTACCCAGATCCAGTGGCGATGGTTGATGTTGTCGCAGCTAACCTAGAAGGAGAGGCCTCTGAGTGGCTAAATAGTCTGTAAAACGAACAAGCACCTGAGCTATGGAATTTCAATCTATTCATCCAAGGGTTGAGAACCCGATTTGAAGACAACTCCATAGCCCTAAGAGCAGAGAAAGACATTCATGAAGTAAAGCAAGCTGGCAGACTGGCGATGGATTATGTGCGAGAGTTCAGAAGAGTCGCAGGCCTTATTGAATGGTGGCCAGAACAATCCCTGGTGCGCCATTTTAAAGAGGGAGTGGACGATGACTTATTCCAGGCCTGCATCTACCGGGGGGCTCCTGGCCGCTTACAAGAATGGTACCAGATAGCAGTAAAGATAGACATCGAGATTACCTGTCGAAAGAAGTCGGCAGCTCCAGGACCGGCTCCAAGACCAGAACCTGTCAGACAACCACCTCCACATCAGCTTCCAGCGCTACTGCTTCCCTGCCAGTTTCCAGTGATAAAAGCAGCTGAATCTCCCAGCCCCCCGCCAACACCACTGGTTAAATGCTTCAGGTGTGGCCAGTGGGGGCATCGAGCAGCGAATTGTCTAGTCCCGTATCTCCAGCAGAGAGGTAAATTGGGACCACCAGAAAGAAAGAAACCCGCTCAGCAGCCGACCAAAGAAAAGACAAATTGGATCGCCCAGGAGCCCACCACCCAGGTCACATTGCCTATGCAGGAGAGAGTGGAAACTCCAGTCGGATCCACCACCACTCTGGCTTCATATGACAGCGACGATGAGGGGGAAAATGACCCGATGGTGAGTCGACCCATACTTTGAGCCCAGGAAACTGGGAAAATATCTGATTCCCTGAGGTAAAAGAGGGAGGGAAGAGAAAAAACAGGTTTGCAACTCTGTTACTCTGTTATTCTGTTAAGGTTCTAGCTTGTCTCAATAAAGTATAGTTCTAGTCATCATATGGAGCTTCCTCATCTTCGCAGCCTTGATGACTGACATTCTTTATATAAGGATCAGTGTTGACTGAATGTCTAGAATGTTTCACCTATTGTCTTTATTTTAACTTTACTATACACGATTCCTTTGATTTTATGCATTTTATTTGTTTACTATTTTGCCTGCCTATTAAAGCTTGACATATAACTTAGCTTGTTGTAACTGTACCCAATTGGCTTTAGTAATCTGTTTAACCATAATGTCATGCCACAAATGAGTCTTAGAAGAAGCACTTTGCATATGTTTTATTAAGTTCTCTGTCAGCATGTCTTTCTCTATTCTTAGCTTCCATTGAGGAAGGATGGGGTACCTGTAGGGTTGGAGGAAGAAGTGTGATTTATCTCTTGACAGCTGATGCTCTTGTATATTTCTTAAGCAATAAATATTTTAGTAGAAGCTGCAGCTACTAAGAATAATTGAAAACTGTTGATGGGGCTAGGGAAATCTATTTGAAAACAAATTAAATCTGTATTGTAAATATGCCAATATCTGTATGAACTTGCAGGACATATAGAACTTGCACAAAACAGAGTATCTGTTTTCACGTACATACAGCTATGTGTTCATACAGATCTGAAAATCTGTCATACATTTGATAAATTACATTGCCATGCAATAGGAGATGCACCAAAAGCTCCCTTGATGCCCAGGAATAATGCTTTAGATGGATGTTTTGTTAAAAGATACTCTCCCTGTGAATTTTAAGCCTTTTCTTTTAGCTAAGCCATTTTCTAAATTTAGTACAGCATAAGATGACTGAGAAGTTCCTAAACTGAGATTAAAGAGAAAACCAGAAAGATCAATTTCTGTATCTGGCTAGTTGCTTGCGTTTATAACATGGCAGTAATTTTCTTGAGATAAGAGTATCCTTTCATTTGTAAATTTCAGTGTAATCATAAGAGGGAAAAAAGAAAAAAGCTAAACAAGATTAAAGTGAAAGTGTTAGAAGTCCTCACATCGCATACATGAAAGCAAAGGGTTTTTTTTCAGGTCTCCCTGACAATCAGTTGATTTGGCTTCTTATATTCTCAGTTTAGTACTTGTTATCCAGTAGTTTGACAACAGAGCTATATTTACAGGTCTGTTACAGTTTTTACCTTGCAAATAATACTGAAATATAAGAGCAGCACACTGATGAATTTTTGTTCCTTGTAAAGTACCTTTATAAAAAGATGAATTGTATTGAAGAAAGCACAGAAAAGAATGCTGCTTTCTTACTCACTAATTTTCTATTGGCTGTTTCTTATTCCACCTGATTCAAAACTTCAAAACATCTAATATTCTGTTTAGGTCTCTGCAGAGCTGGGAACTTACAAAACCTAAAGATAAATCATTGTGAGTTCTTTTTATTATTATGAAACTATAACATTTGAACCTGTAGTTCCTGGTTCTCTTCTTTTCTTTAACATCCCCTTCTATCCAGGGCTGTATAGTTATTCAAGGGCATGGGTGCATTTCATAGAATTTGTTTCTAAGACACAAGTCCCTCTTCTACAGAAGAACATAAATAGAACACTTTTATGTTTCTCGTAGATAATAAATCCCCTATTTTTCTGTATCAGCAGAACCAATAGTTCAAACACAAAGGGGAGTATTTATTTGAAAATTATGAAAACAGAAAACTGACCCATCATTTTCAAGCATTGTCTCAGGTTCAGCAAGAGTGAAAGAGCCAAAGAAAACTCTAATAATCCAAATAATCCAGAAAGATTGCTCTTTGATACAGTAAAGATTATCCCATTAAAACTTAATCAGCATTCCAATTCCATGGGAGTGATGGAAAAAGTGGACAAATCTAAGCATTAAAAAATGCAGAGAAGGTCACTTTTTGCATCTCTCAGCTGCATTTTTTGCACCTCTGAATTAATTCATCTTCTCCCAGATATCCCTTTTGGTGGGTGGGACAAAGTATGTGCCACATTGTCACCCCCCCTTTTATCCCATTGATCTTAGAGCAACAGTCCCCAACCTTTTTGGCTCCATGGACCGGTGGTAGTGATGGTGGGGAGAAATGGATTTGTGTGTGCAACCTAAATCTACGCATGCACAAATAAAGCTCCACGGACTCACCCACCGCTTGCACAGCTTAGTTCCCAACAGGCTGCAACAGGCCAGGGTTGGGGACCCCTGTCTTACAGGCTTCAAAGGGTGAAATAGGTTTGTTCAGTCTTGCAGGGGCTTAAGCACCTTTCATTCTTGGCTCCAAAAGTGGCAGTTCAGGTGGTACCAACTTTTCAAGCTTCTCTGCGTGGCCTGCTCCTCTGGCAAGGAAGAGATCTTATTTCTTAATGCTTGACAGTGCTTTCATCTTGTTAACAAAGCTGGCTTTGAAGGAAAGTGCACTTCAAAAGATCTAATAGATGATTAATGTTTCTACAAATGAAATGTGCTTTCCTTTAACTTGCCATTCTGCATCTTAATATATTGTCTCCAGCTGACAGAATTTGGCACCCAGGCCATTCAGGAAAGATTTGGGACCTTGAGAATAATAAGATTGATAATGATGATGATGATGATGACGATGACAATAATAATAATAATAATAATAATAATAATAATAATAATAATAATAATAATAATAATAATAATAATAATGATGATGATGTTGGAAGGGACCTTGGAGGTCATCTAGTCCAACCCCCTGCTCAGGCAGGAAACCCTATACTATTTCAGACAAATGGCTGTCCAGTCTCTTCTTAAAAACTTCCAATGTTGGAGCATTCAAAACTTCTGTAAGCAGGTTGTTCCACTGATTAATTGTTCTAACTGTCAGGAAATTTCTCCTTTGTTCTAGGTTGCTTCTCTCTTTAATTATTTTCCATCATAAAGCTAATAATTTTTATGTGGAGCCACTATGACATTTTTTTTATTATGCACTAGGGAAATGCAAATAACAACAATTCTTTGATCTGGGGAAAAAAATACTATTTGATCAAATAAACAAGAACCTGAACTAAAGCTTTTCCCCCAAACAACACTGGGGTAGGATGAGCTCTGAAATAATAAGAGAAATAGCTTCAGTTTAACATACATTTTTAAAGCTTATTTAATAATTTTGTATGGCAGAAATTCTGGACTTTTTGTTGTATAAACCTTTTTAATGTCTTGGATACTTTTTTTAAGGCCAACCATAAGAACATCATCACAATCAACAAAACCATTCTAAGCTTATTAATGTTGACAAAAATCTCTGTTAAAATGTTTAAATATATTTTGCAGTAAGATGATGATACTTTTAAAAAAGGCAACTGGACCATCTGCCTGATAGGCAGGAATACTGCAGAAATTGTTATTCCTAGAAAAATTAGTTAAAATCAAAGCTCATTAAAAACTCAGCAAAAATGTTTATGTTGGAATAAGTGCCTGGAAACAATATGTCACATATAACTTTGTGGATAAAGACTGAACATAAATAATACATGTGTATTTTTCTATAAAATCATACAATAGATTTTAATATGGTAATAATATTAAATTTTGATGGTATGCAAAGTAAGCATGCACAAATGTATAAAATAAAGATTTATCTAACTGAGTGGTCTGTATATGTTGATAGACATATGTATGCCATGCAGAGACATATATATATTCTATACAGAAATCTTCTATTTTATCTCAATGTCGTTCTTTTATTCAAAAGTATGATTCCATCATAGTTATAGCTTAAACTTACAATTTGCATATGCAGAAATTATTAACTTACATTGTGTTCTTATTTCTGTTAGACTGTACCTTAATAAAAAGAATGCTGTGGGAATTGGAGTTTTTAGTAAAATCTATTATGGAGTTTGAGGTGTCTATGGAGAATCTCAGTCATCCAGGTCATAGTTGTCCCAAAGGTGCTTTTTCAAAAGGCAACTGGTTTTTGTTTTTCCTTAAAACATTTTGCTTCTCATCCAAGAAGCTTCTTCAGTTCATTGTTCAACTGAAGAAGTTCTTGGATGAGAAGTGAAATGTTTTCAAGGAAAAACAAAGTCCAGTTGCCTTTTGAAAAAAGCACCTTTGAGGTATTTTAACAACTTGTTTCAGGCATCTGGTTTGCCCACTGAATTCTCCAGTCTTAAAATAATAACTTTTTTAAAAGGATGAGAAGATTTGTCTTTAGATATGCTGGGTGTTGAAGTGCTGAAGTGGCACACAGAATCCAAGGTTTGTAGATTGCAAAATATGGTTCTATCATAATGTTGTCATTGTCAGCCTTTCAGTTATGTCCAATCCTCGGCCATTCTATGGACCAGCACTCTACATGCCCCTCTGTCTTGCACTGCCTCCTCCAGAATCACCATAGTCATCCCGGTGTCATCCTTTATAGTGTCCAGCCAGTGGTTCTAGGGCAGCTCCTTCTCCCTTTTCAGCTGATCATTTCCAGTGTGGTTGACTTTTCAAGTGAGTCAACTCTCATGATATGACCAAAGTATGATAATGTCTGTTTGGCAATCTTGGCTTCAACTGATATATTTTTTTTTATTGAAAATTTTATAAATTTTACAATATAAATCCCCCCCTCCTCCCAAACCCAACCCTCCCTCCCTCCCCCACCCTCACTTCCCAGAGCCAATCACAGGATTAACAATAAAATACTCATAATCTAACTAACATTAATCAACTATTAGTCTAACAAATCTATAAGTTCCTTTAACTCTCTTTTAAAACAAATATACAATTATTAAACATCATTTTGACATAATTTTAAATATTAAAAATCAGAAGTTCACTCAAAAACCAAATGATATTTTTTGTTCCATATTTCAACTCAATATAAACAATCCATCTTCTCCAAACCAATATATATCTTTCTTGTGAGTAATCCTTCACATAAGCGGAAATCTTGGCCATTTCAGCTAAATTTGAGACTTTAACTACCCA
>NW_015390201.1:24429-43370 GCF_001527695.2 Protobothrops mucrosquamatus
ATAGAGATATAAAAATCCCTTGCCTTTGCCACAGTGTTGAGCCGATAGCGGGTTCCCATATAAATGACCATTATCCCAATAGGTATCTCCCATCTAAATTGAATTTGCTGCTTCTTCAATTCTTCAGCCAAAAAAGCAAAATCCTTCCTTCTTTTAAGTATTTTAGATGGTATCTCCTTCAAAATTATAACATCTTGACTTAGTACTTGAAATTTTTGATTGTAAAAAGCTTGAATAATTTGATTACGAATAGACTTTCTAGTAAAATAGATAACCACATCTCTTGGAAGGTTCCTCTGTCTTGCAACCCATGAGTTAACTCTAAAAAATATTTCAACATCTCTCATAATTTCTTCAGGTTGACAGGACAGAACCCCAGCCAAATCCACTGCAATTTCCTCCAACTTCTCTTGAGCGTCCTCCTTAAGTCCTCTTATTCTCACTGCGTATTCCATCTCTCTGTATTGTGACAGGATGACCTCATTCTGAATTAAATCCACATTCTCCTCCACTTTCTCCATTC
Source organism: Protobothrops mucrosquamatus (assembly GCF_001527695.2). NCBI lineage: Eukaryota > Metazoa > Chordata > Lepidosauria > Squamata > Viperidae > Protobothrops > Protobothrops mucrosquamatus. The sequence continues at coordinate 24,953 of NW_015390201.1, forward strand.
TAAAATCCAAACACTCAAGATTTTCTTCCACTTCATCCACCCTTCCCTCAATGCATTCTGCATGCCCAGCCAAGCCTTGCAATGCTGACAGTATATCTTGTGTCATCTCTACATTCTTCTTTTCAAACAGGTCTTCCATTTCTACTCTTATTTGTCTTGTAGTATCCTTTAATGCATCTTGAATATCTTTTAATGTAAGTGCTGGGGCTGGGGCTGGGGCTGGAGCTGGGGGGGAAGGTGGAGGACTCCTTATTTTAGGTGGAGGACTCCTTGATTTAGTCTGCTGTGGTATCTGAACAACAGAGGGGGAAATAATCTTCTGAGGAACAAAAGCTCCATGCTTAGAAGCCATTTTACTTTCCCCCCCCCTTTTCCTTTCCCTTTTTATATTAAAATCTTGTAAAAATCTTTTAAAAGTACTTTAAACTTTTGTAAAAACACCAGCAACAATAAAAACGAAGAAAAACCTTTTCCATCAATACAATGTAGCTAATTGAAAGTCCAAGAGAAAGTTTCTAGAAAGTGAAAGTCTCTTATGAATTCACCGCAAAAAAGAAACGCCCTTCCGCAGCCATATTCTTTGCTCTTCAGATTCAGTTAAAGAAAGCAGAAGAAGATTGTAAGTTTAGAGTTAAGGTTTCAACAGAAATCCCCGTCAGATCTTCCTGGCAGGCTCTGTCTGTCTTTAAAAGTTACACTCACGCTCTCCTTGAAGGCAGAGATTGAATCCGCGTCTTGCTTCGAACGAAGAGTCAAACGAAGGCAGCCCGAAGAATGGAGAAGTCCCTAGCTCCGGGGGATCTCGCCTTCACCCCCACCACTTTGAAAGTATGGGGGCTAGCGAGATCTACCCCTACTAGAGAAACTCACCTCTCCCCCTTTGTCCGGGGGAGAGGATTTCCGAACCGCGGGACAGCTGATGAACACTGTTTCCCACGGCTCACATTTCCTCGGGGAGGGCAGCCTGCAGAGAAGCTGCCATCGGCGCTGGCGATTCAACCGGAAGCTCTGCTTCAACTGATATTTTTGATGAGATTTGGTCTAACGGGAGTTTCATTTTGCGAACAACTATACAATTCAGATAGAGGTAGTTAAAACAAACGAAACACTCATACATGCTGACTTAAGGCATGAAATTGCTATTTTAGCATTTGAAAATGTAGATGATTGATATTAATGGATGGGTGATATATTTTTTCCCAAGTAGTGCAATTTCCAGCTAATGTATTATAAAATTAATTCAGAAAATTTACAATGTACTTCCATCAGATTATTTGTTATACTATCCAATTCGTGTTCTGCAAACATGTTTGAATCACAGTTTTCTGTGCCTTAATTTTTAACTTCACAAATATATGCTGGATGTATTCACTTTGGATGGGCTCTACAAATTTTAATTTCATAGCAAGATCATTCGATTCACCAATATTATAATCAATGTTTTGTTTTGCTTTTAAAGTTATATCTCAAAGTGAAATTCATTAGACTTTAGCTTGCTTGCCTTATGCTATGTTTATATTATATTTATATATTACGTTATGCACAATATAATTTATCCTTTGTCCAACTTTTAAATAGCTTAAAAACAATTACTGTAAACCCATTTTAAGTTTGAGAGCCCTGTATGTTTGTTTAAGATTTTCGAATTGCAAAGCAGGGTCCTAAGAATTAATAAGTGAACAATCTTTTCTGTAATGTCTATAGATGTACATACATTGTTAGAATAAAATGCAGAATTAAAAAAACAACATCTTCTTAATACATCAAAATACAGGTAGCCCTTGTTTAGTGACTGTCTTGGATAATGATCATTTGCAGTTATAACTGTGTTCTAAATGTGTGTCTTGGTGGGTCTCTCTCTCTCTCTCTCTCTCCTTCCCTCCCTCTCCCTCTCACCCTGCAGCAGGCTTGCAGTGCTGCCTAACCCTAATTTCATCCTGAAGACTTTTTTTCCTCCTAAGGAATATTAGCATATTCTTTTAAATGTGCATTCTCCATAATGTGTCTGCTTACTCTTTTGTAATTCCTTCCTTCCTGATGAATGTAAATACAAACATTAATTCACAGTCACATGAACACCATTATAGTGAATATATGTTATCCTGTGCCTAACCTGTTGTTTTTCTTTTTTTCCCTCTCTTGCAAAGTGAAGATATTTGAGAGAAAGGAATTACAACAGAATAAGCAGGCAAACAATGGGGAACACATTGAAAGGAATGTGGAGGTATCAGCAGCCCTGAGAGTGCTATGGAAACATCCTGGTGTAATATTTTTTCTTGCCTCATTTGTTTAAATAATCTGTCCACTCAGCGAGGAGGAAATAACAGAACCCAAGCAATCTCTAGGCAATCTCTTATGCAGATCTGCTTTTTTCTCCCTCCCTCATTGACTGGAGAGACCAGAGAGGAAGGAATTACAAGAGAGTAAGCAGACACGCAGTGGGAAATTCATGAGACTATTAGTGTAGTGTGCTCACGGCTCTCATCTCTGAGCATGTCTGTGAATGTAAATATTAATATTAATTTGCTTGTTGCTCATTATCCCAGTGATTGGAGACAGTTTCAAAGAGTGGTGGAGTGGAGAAAAAGAGAAACTGAAGTAAAATCATTAGAGAAAAATAAAAGCAAGAGGTATGGAAGTGATCAGCCTTGTCAGTTACATATAGTAGCTGCAAGCTGGCTAACCCAGTTCCAGGGTTAGCATTTCAAAGGATAGAGGAGTGGGGAAAAGGAAAGCACAGTCATGATCATCTGATTTACCTTCTAGTGACCACTTTGCTTCATAACACAGTTGTCAGTCCCAGATGTGGTCACTAAAAAAGGAGTATCTGTTTTTTCTGTTTTTTTAAACTATGCATATTAAATAGAACATAGTTAACTTTTCATTACAGTTTGATTCTTACAATGCTTCCTAAAATAGGAAGACTGAAATAGAATTGCATCTCCTCTAGCATCCTTTTCTATTGCCCTGATTAGATTTTGTTTTATACTACCAGTTGGCAACCCAAATTGTCAAAATTCAAAAACATTGTTCTTTTTATGATTTTAAGGTCTCTTAAATCCCCTTAAAGGGAGGGTGTCTTGTTTTTGCCATGCACACCTTGATAACTTTTGAGCATGTTTCATAGACAGCTCTATGAAGAATACATAGTTACAAAGTAGCAATGCATTGTTCCTATGGTCAGATTGTGTTCTTTTCCGATTTGCCATGCTAGAAACTAGGAACCCACGGCAGTTTTAAAGGAACATTGTGCTTTCCCTGCCCAGTGACGCTTAGTGGAATACATTCCTTCCTGTAGTGACTGAACAAGTTGCTAACCAAAAAGTGTCTCGAATCTGCCATTCTGTGTGAAAGATTCAAGTGTTTTGTGGTATAGGAAATGGCTGTATAAATCATGGACCAGGAGAAAAGCATAGTGATATGGGGTGAAATGAGATTGCCAGATCACTCAGGTAATAGAAATATCTAATGAAAAAAAGGCTTTTCAAACATTGTCACCTTGAAATGTCAAGTTTTGGCACTGGAAAAAAGGCCTTTTCATCAGCAGAAAAGATATTCATGAAGCTATCATGCCCCAAGGGCAATAGCTGTCAGGGAGATGCTTATTGTGCTTTCTCTAGAAGGTCAAGAAAAATGTTTAGTGCACATTTTGTTGGGGGGGGGGAGGGAAAGGTCCAGATTTCATACAGAAATATTAACTAAGCTTTTAATTTGTCTGCCTTGAGAACTGTTCTCACCATTTCCTACCAGTCTAAGAGTTTTTAACTGAGAGCAGTTGCATGAAGAAACTGGGCAGAGGTTCAAGGGGAAGAAAAATAAGAAGTGATTCTTATAATTTTAGCATTCAGAACAAAACAGGATTATAGGGTTCATTCTGTGATTTCAATTCCTCACTAGCTAGTATGGTAACTAAAAAGTAAGGGCACAGGCATCTTTATGCAAATATAGGATATTCATAGCTATTTTCGAGCTCTTCCGGTTTGGCGTTTGACAAGACGGGTGGAAGAAACCTGGGCTCTGGCTTCTCAGCCCGATTTTGTTCTGCCCAGCAACCCTAAAGGGTTGAAAACTTGCCCTGGAGGGGCAATGAAGAAGGAAGGATGCCTCAGGAGCCCGGACCAGACAGTGGTCGGTCCAGGTGGACTGAAGAAACCCTCTGCCAGGACAGAGGAAAGGCTGCCATGTGAGCCCAAGCAGCCCAAGCTGTCACCAGCCAGAAGGAAAGCAAGGAGCTGCAGCGCTCCGCCAAACAGCTGATTGTCAACAGCGTGCTGAAACCGGGTGAGCCAGTGCTTTTTCATTTTCCTTTTGGACTTAAAAACGTTGCTCCCCTGACTGGGAAGAGCTAAAAAGTAAAGACCCCAGAAGGATTAAGACCTAAAGGTGGCGAGCAATTACAAAGGGGGAAGATTTTTAAGGAATACAAAAGAACTTTCAAAAATTGAACTAAGATTGATTTAAAGAAAGACTACTTAAGAGGTGGAATTTTTTTTTAGATATAATCTCAAGGGTAAATAACGTATAAAGAACCTTAAAAGAAAAACTTTGTAATATTTTTTTAAAACCAAATATTGATAAAATAATGCATGAGGACATCTAGTGGTGAAAGAGGAAATTACAGTAATATTAAACAATAAAAGACTCTGAAAGTATTTGACCTTGAGACAACACCTGGTGTAAACAAAGTGCCTTTGTGTGAGTCTACAACTGAAAAGACTTCTCATAACTATATTTGTTGACTCTGGATATAACTAAAACAGGAATTATTTGGAGACAGTGAATGCTTTACATCTGAGACCCGACTGGAGGAGTTGGATTTGGCCTAAAGTAGTTGGCTCATTCTTTTTGGCTGGATTTTAGCCTAAGATAGTTGGCTTTTTTTCCTTTTTTTCCTTGCCTGCTGCATTTTGTTTTTTCTCATTGAGATATTGGATTTAGCCTAAAGTAGTTGGCTCCTTTTACAGTTTGGATTTTACCCTAAGATAGTTGGCTGGAAAAATGAGAGCATCAAACATCACCAGACTTATGAAGAAGACTTCCTCTGCACCCTCTGTTGGAATGCCCAACAACCCAGGGATCCATTGAAACAATGTTGCAGCGTGAGAAAATAAGCACTGCCCAAAATGAGATGCAAACCACATTAAAATTGATTCAAGAGTCAATGCAAAAAAAATCTTGAAGAGACAAAAAATAATTTTGATAAATTAAGCAAAGATATTTCAGATATAAAGACACAATTTGAAGTTCACCATCAAATGATTGTCAAAAATGAACAAAGAATTCAGAAAATGGAAAATAAATCAGATGATATTGATAAAAAAATGCAAATACTGTTGCAAGAAAATGAAAAATTAGAACAAGCAAACCAAAATCTAGAAGAAGCGGTGGCGATCTTAAAAATGGAGAAGGCGGAACACTATTTGAGATTTCAAAATATCCCTGAAGATAGAAAAGAAAATATAGCAGTTGTGATCATTGAGCTTCTGGCAGAGGCTTTGAAAGCAGACAGAGCAGAGATGCAAATGGAAATAGATGAAATATTTCAAATGAACTCAAGCTATGCAAGGAAATATAAACTACCCAGAGAAGTCCATGTGAGATTCATAAAGAAAACAACAAGATATGAAATACTAAGAAAAGTTAGAGATGAGCCATTACAATACAAAAATAAGGAAATTGTGGTCTTAAAGCAGATACCCAAGAGAGTAAGAGATACCCGAAGACATTATCATTTTTTAACTACAAAGCTGATTGCAAAAGGCATAAATTTTAGATGGTTAATGCCAGAAGGGATTTTAATTAACTGGAATAATACAAGATATCGATTGGATTCAATCTTTGATGAAAGAAACCAAGCATTTTTAGATGAAGGAGTGCAATATAGGCAAGAGGAGAGAAAGAAACAGAAACAAACAGAAGAAACAACTGAAGAAACAACTATACAAACAGGAGAACAGAAAGAGAAATCTGAGCAAGAGAGTGAAGGAACTGCCAGAGAACAGAGGATCACGAGATCGACTAGACCTAAATATAAATAACTAAAATGGAGAAAGAAAACGGATTTTTTTCAGTGAATATAAATGGACTAAATTCCCCATCAAAAAGAAACAAAACTTTTAGGAAACTACAGAAACTAAATATTGATATAATTTGTTTGCAAGAGACACATATAAAAAACAATATTATAAGCTGTTGGAATACCCCAAAATTGGGAAACTTTATCATGCATCAGCACAACAGAAAAAAAGAGGTGTTACTGTATATATTAAAGAGACAATAGATTCTAAAATGATTTACTCAGGTGAAGGAAGAATTGTGATGGTAGAAATATATTTACATCAAAAACAAACATTGTTAGTAGCAATCTACGCACCAAATAATGACCAGGAAGAATTCTACCAAAATCTCCATAAAAAAATAATAGAAATGGAGTACCAAAACATTTGTTTAGTAGGAGATTTTAATGCAATAGTAGGTGGGACAATTGACTATAAAAGCAGTAAAACAGGGAAAACTGGAAGAAGAAGACTACCTAAGACTTTTTTTTAATATGATAGAAGAAATTGGAGTACAAGATGTTTGGAGGGAAATTAATCCAGAAAAACTATAATATACTTTTTATTCAAATAGTCAAAAATCCTGGTCCAGAATTGATATGATTTGGATGACATCTGAATTGAGGACAAATATGCAGGAAATTGAGATAGAACCAGGTACATGGGCAGACCATAACCCTTTAAAAGTGACGTGGAGAAGAATACAAGAAAAAACTAAGAAGGACTTTGAATCAATCTATATTAAAAGAAAGAGAATTTATAGAATTAGCAAAAAAAGAAATGGAGTTTTTCTTTAAAGAAAACAAAAAAGATACAACATTACAAAATGTATGGGACACAGCCAAAGCATATTTTAGAGGTATAGCTGTAACATATATGGCAAAGAAAAACAAACAGAAGAGACAGCAATATGCACTATTAAAAGAAAAATTTGGAAAACTAGAATCAGAACTACAAAGGAATCCACAGAAGAAGACTTTGAAAAGAGAAATGGAAATAATAAAACACAAACTAAATCTGTTGGATTCAGAAAAATTGGCACAGCAGATAAAAAGAGCAAAACAATTTTTTTTGAAAATGCAAATAAAGCAGGAAGATGGTTAGCTTATAAAGTTAAAAAACAGAAGGAGAAGAAAATGATATACAATTTAGTAGATGAAAAAGATTGTCTACAATTTAAAAACGAAGAAATAAAAAAGATAATTAAAGAATATTACAAGAAACTGTATGATATAGAAGAAATTCCAAGAGGGAGAATGATCCAATATCTAGAAGAAAATAACCTTCCAAAAATTCCAGAAACTTTTAAGACTATGTTAGAGGAAAGAATTACAATGATGGAAATAACAGAGGCCATAAGAAGGCAAAAAACAAACAAGAAAACACCGGGGCCAGATGGACTTCCGGTGGAGTTATATAAAACCCTACAAGATATACTAAGTGAACCGTTGAAAGACGTTTGTAATGAGCTTTTGTTGGAGGCTAAACTCCCAACCACATGGATAGAAGCAAATATTACTTAATCACCAAAAGAAGATTCAGATTTGATACAAATAAAAAATTATAAACCGATATCATTACTGAATGTGGATTATAAAATTTTTACTTCAATAATGGCAGAGAGACTGAAAAGATACTTAATTGAATTTATACATCCAGACCAAAACGTTTTTTTTACCAAAGAGACAAATTAAAAACAACTTAAGAGTGACAGTGGATGTATTAGAATATTATGAACTACATCCAGGGAAACAATTGGCACTAATATTTTGAGATGCCCGAAAGGCATTTGATAATGTTTCCTGGCAATTTATGATTCAGCAATTACAAATAATGGACTTTGGACAGAACTTTATAAATACAGTATGATAAAAATAATATACAATAAACAAACAGCAAAAATGATTGTGAATGGAGATTATACTGAGTACTTTGAGATAAGAAAAGGCACAAGGCAAGGGTGTCCATTATCTCCATTGTTATTTATTTTCACTCTGGAAGTTTTAAATAGAAATATTAGACAAGATACAGAAATTAAAGGATTGGAAATAAAAGGTGAAACATATAAATTACAAGCATTTGCTGACGATTTGGTATTTATTTTAGAAGAACCTTTAGAGATGATTCCTAAATTACTGGGAAAGGTAGAACAATATGGAGAAATGGCAGGACTGAAAATAAATATAGAAAAAACCAAAGTAATAGCTAAAAACCTCACAGATAAACAAAAAAACCAAATGTCAGGAAAAAAAACCAGAATTACAGATAGTTAAAAAGGTTAAATATTTGGGAATACATTTAACAGCAAGATGTTCAACGATAAAAGAAGATAATTACATAAAATTATTGAATCAAATAAAACTGGATTTGGAAAAATGGAAAAACTTGCAATTGTCAATACTAGGAAGAATTGCCAGAGTGAAAATGAATGTATTACCAAAAATCTTATTTCTATTTCAAACAATACCCATAAAACTTGAGAATTTTTTTTTGAAGATTTAAATTCACTAATTTTGAAATTCATTTGGCAAGGAAAGAAAGCTAGAATTAAGATGAAAATGTTACAAGATGCCAAGGAAAATGGAGGATTTGGTTTACCGGAATGGGTTTTATATTACCAAGCATCCGTATTAACATGGGTAAAAGAATGGATAACTCTTAGAAATAAAAGGCTGTTATATTTGGAGGAGCATGGTTTACAATTGGGGTGGCACGCCTCTTTATAGTATGGGAAAAATAAAGTTCATAAATATTTCCAAAACCATTATATAAGAAATGCATTATTAACAATATGGGAAAAAATAAAAAGTAAAATATACTTGAAAATTCCAGGGTGGTTGTCAACTATGGAAGTATTTGTACACCCAAATTTGGTGGACTTTGAAAAAATCTGGACATATAGAGATATTCTAAACTGTGAAGGGAATTTAAAATCTAAACAAGAAATGGAAAATCAGGGGATCAACTTATCATGGTGGGCACATTTACAAATGCAAACTAGATATGATAAAGATGTTAAAATGTATGGATTTTATAAAGAACAAACAGTGTTTGATAAGACTTTGTTAACCTCAGATGAGAAATTAATTAAGAAAATGTATAACTTTTTATTAACTTTGGAAATGGAAAGCGAACAAGTTAAAGAAACAATGATAAGATGGGCGAAAATTTTTGGATATAATATAGAATTAGAAAAATGGCAAAATTTATGGGAAAGAAATTATAAAGTGAAAATGTCAACTTCTTATAAAGAAAATTTATATAAAATGTTCTATAGATGCCACTTGCCACCAGCAAGATTAGCAAAATGTTTAAAAATATGTCAGATAGATGTTGGAAATGTAAATATAAATCAGGCACATATTATCATGTTTGGTGGACATGTGATAAAGTAAAGAATTATTGGAAAAAGATACATACCTGGCTAGAAAAGATGTTGGGAGAACATGTAGATTTTAAACCTGAACTTTTTTTATTACCTATAATGCCAGAAAAGACTAACAAACAAAGCCTATATTTGATTTTGCATGTCACAACAGCACAAGAATTACAGTATATTTGCGCAATATTGGAAAAATGAAAAAATACCATCAGATGAAGAAATAATCAAAAAAATACTAGAATGTGCAGAGATGGACAGATTGACTATGAGACTGAAAGAAAAAGAAGTAACAGAATATTATCAAATTTGGGACTTATTTTATTGATGGCTAGAGGAAAGAATAAAGGATTAGGAATTAAATATGTATTAGCGAATGTAAACTCAGACAGCACGTTGGTTGAAAAATTATTATTGTATGTATGGAAAAAAATAATAAAAACTTAGTTGACAAAGAGGGGGAAATTATCTTAGATGAGGATGAAAAATTAAAAAGATGGGAGGAATATATTGAAGAACTTTTTGAGGACACTAGGGATGATATAGATATGGGAAGTATAACAACTGGACCAAATATCACTATGGAGGAGGTTGAACATGCAATAAAAATAGCAAAAACAAGAAAAGCCACAGGACCTGATGATATCCCAGTAGAAATTTTAAAATTGCTGGAAGACAATAGGAAGAATTTTTTACTGCAGCTCTTTAATCGGATATATGAAACAGGAAAGATACCAAATGATTGGCTAAAATCTACCTTTGTGACAATCCCCCCAAAAATAAATGCAAAGAAGTATACTGAATACAGAACAATAAGCTTAATGAGTCATGCCCTGAAAATATTCCTGAGAATAATTCACACAAGAATATACAACAAATTGAAGAGCATCTAGGTAACATACAATTTGGTTTCAGAAACAATCTTGGTACACGAGATTATTTATTATTATTTGTATTTGCGCTATTCAGCATTCAAGTTCTTGTACAGCATTGTAGAGATGTCAATCACAGTGTTTAATGTGCTTCATTGATTTTGAAAAAGCTTTTGATAAAATAAGACACAGCAAACTATTAGAAATCCTGAAACAAGGGGGACTAGATGACAAAGACATCCAAATCATAAAGAATCTGTATTGGCATCAGGTAGCAAATGTGAGACTAGGCCAAAAATACTCAGCTGATGCAGAAATAAGAAGAGGGGTCAGACAGGGATGTATTCTTTCTCCACTGTTGTTCATTATCTACTCTGAGTCAATCTTCAATGAGGCACTGGAGAACATCGATGCTGGCATCAAAGTAAACGGTGTTTGGATCAACAACTTAAGATATGCTGACGATACAGTTCTGCTTGCCAGTAAGCATGAAGACCTTCAGCTCCTCAACAACAGAGTCACAGAAATATCTGAAAAATATGGCTTGAAGCTTAACACCTCAAAAACCAAGATCATGGTCGTCAGAAAACAACCCGTTAATTTACCACCAATAAATTCAGAAGGAATACCACTAGAAAAAGTTGAAAGGATCACGCACCTCAGTTCTAATCTACATGAAAGCTGGGACATGACCACTGAAGTAAAGACAAGGATAGAGAAAGCTCGAACAGCATTCTTCAAAATGAAAAAGGTCTTCTGCAGTCACGACATAAACCTAAGACTGAAAATCAGGCTTTTCAGATGCTATATTTTTTTTCTATCCTGCTCTATGGAGTAGAGAGTTAATCTCTGACAGAAGGCCACCTGAAGAGACTAGAAGCATTTGAAATGTGGATTTACAGGCAGCTGTTACATATAAGCTGGGTTGACAAGATCAGAAAAATACGGCATATTCCATTTAATCCTCCAGGGAAAGATTGAAGGCAAACGAGGTCCAGGCAGAAGAAGAACATCGTGGCTTCAAAATCTAAGGGACAAAACTCAGCAGCACTTTTTTGTGCGGCTGCTGATAAAAACATGATTGCCAACATGATCGCCAATGTCCGATAATGGATATGGCACAACAAGAAGAAGAAGATGCAGGAAGACAGGGCTCCATTTTTTGCGTTTGGTTTTGCCCTGCTCGCGGACCCTGGAAAAGGTTGAAAGTCACCCCATAGAGGTGGCAAGCAAGGAGGGGACTCTTGTTGATTGGGGGGGGCGGCAGCCCTCCCATTTGATCCAAGGAAGCCCTCCAAACCAGCAGGGGAAAGACTGGCTGCATTTGTGTAGCCAGTCCGAAGCTACTGACAACAGAAGACAACAAGCACTACCAAGCAACTTGACAGCAACGTAGATGAAACTGGGTGAGGCTTGATCTCTCTTTATGATTTTAAGACCTCTTCCTGGACTTCCGGCTTGAATTCCTGTGCCGATGGCAGCTATTCTTTTGGCTGCCTGCCCCGAGGACGCGTAAAAGCCGCAGGAGCAGCGTTAAACAGCTGCTCCGCGGCTTGGAATCCCCTTCCCTGAGCAAAGGGGAGGGGGGAGAGTTTCCCTGATAGGGGTAGAACTCCCGAGCTCTCACAGTTTTATAGCTGTGGGGGTGGAGGTGAGGTCCCCCAGAGTCAGGGTTTTCTCCGCGCTTCGGGCTGCCTCCGTTCTTTGAACAAAGCCAGACACGGATTCAACCTCTGCTTATGGAGAGATCGTGAGTAACTTTTGGGAGCAGACAGAGCGATCCAGGTGCTTGGAAGCTGCATGGATATGAGCCTTCAGCTCTGATTTTAATAATTTCTCCATTGGGATTTAAAGTTTAAGAAGAAAAAAAGAAAAAATGGCCGCGGAAGGGCATTTTGCTCTTTAATAGAGACTTTCACTTATTGAGGACTTTCACTTTGGCTTTCACTTTCTGCTGGATTATCATTGTTNGAGAGCATTACAGTAGTCCAGGCGAGAGGTGACGAGAGCATGAGTGACTGTGCGCAAGGCGTCCCGGTCCAGAAAAGGTCGCAACTGGTGAATCAGGCGAACCTGATAAAACGCCCCCCTGGTCACGGCCGACAGGTGGTCTTCCAATGTCAGCCGTGGATCCAGGAGGACTCCCAAGTTGCGGGCCTTCTCTGCGGGGACCAAAATTTCGCCCCCTATAGTCAGCGATGGGGTCAGCTGACTATACCGAGGCGCCGGCAGCCACAGCCACTCGGTCTTGGAAGGGTTGAGCCTTCCAAGTAGACATTCAAAGTGAAGCACTGTCTTGTATAACTAGGTAAGATCTATATGCAAATAATATGTACTCCAGGGATAGAGTGAAAAAGGAAATTGTGTCTGTAGAATATTCTTAATGTGTGCTTTGTCATATGTTCTGTTTCTAGGCAAGGTGCTTCTATTTTTGCCATCAATTTACTAGTTTGTGAAATGGATGCTTTATGACCAGCCATGTTCACTATAGTAGGCATTCAACAAACAGGCACCTGTCTGGGACCATATCCTTCTTAGCTAGTAAAAATTCCAGACATTCTCCTTATAGGAAGAGATGGAAATCCTATAAAATGGTTCCCAGAGGAAAGATGCATTTGTGGAGCTCTCTTCCAGGTGAAAGCTTATAGATTTTCCCTTTCTTCCCAGTTCCTTTCTACATACTTCAACAGAACAATTTGGTAAAAATTAGCAGATAGATTTACAGATAAGCAGGAAATGAATACAGAAAAAACTCCAGTGTTTTCATAATTAATATCACAATATTTTGTGGTAACGGCTGAGGACAGGTTACAATGGTAAGGAAGGAAGAATATAGTTCTGAAGAAAAGGGTTATTGTAATATTTTTTTCTAATGTGCTTATCATGCAGGGAGGTTTGGTTCAATAAAAACTGAACTGTCACTACATAATGTTATTGATAGAAATAACCTATATTCTACATAATGTAAATTAATAGAAATAAACTCATATAAATAAACTTTTAGGCTGATATTTGAAAATATTTTTATTTACTATAAGCACAATATATTCAGTCATCTCAAAACAAAATATATGTATACAATAAATGGACTGTAGATTATAAGGACACAAAGTCTTATCTAATTCCAAGTGAATCATATGCTGATAATTTTTTCACCCCACCTACTTTCTGATTTGTTTTTTTTTCACTCAGCAGAAATTCCCAGTTAAAAATGGCTGAGAGACAAGCAACCTGCTTATTAAAATATATGTCTCTTAACAATGCTGCCAGCACCACATCTATGGGAGTAACCATTTTATCTGCTCTGTATCTAATCATTCGCAGTATCAAGGAAAAAAAGAATTATATTGATGCACTAGGGCAAACTTCAAACTTCAAGAGTGACGCTCATCCAACAAATTGTTTCATGATAAGCTTCACCTAGTGTACAGCCTTTTTTTAAACAAAACAAAACAAAACAAAATATGTATATGTTTCAGGCAATGAACTACTTGGACTCTCTCAGCTGTGGCAGATAAAAATATAATAAATACATTCATACAGAAGCAAACACAAATTCAACTCTGGAATTGAATTCTGAGCACAAGCTTCTTAATGTACCATGAAGGTAATATCTCGTTTATTTGGTAGAAGCCATAACAGCTAAATTTAAATATTTCTACCAAGTAGACATTAGATATTGGTGCTTAAGATTAAACAAGGCAAGCAGAAGTATGGTCAGCGATAAAGATTGGTAGTCCCATAATGAAAAAATAAAATATGATGGTGTTGTCTTTCAGTAAATAATTTGGCTATGAAAAGAAAAGGGAATATATTTTAAACAATGTTATAGGATTAGAGATATTTGATACCAATGTCCATCTCCTCACAATAATAAAATGAGCTTAAAAAAATCTCCCCCAAAAGATTCTAAATTATCCTAAAAATGAGATATTAAAGCTAAAGTATCTTTTAATTTAATTAATTGACTTAATATTAAGAGTCTGGCCCAGCAGGAACTTTTAATTCATGATTCTAATGTATATGTATCAACATTAGTCTTGTGTGGAATAGAGCTTGAATTTATTATTTTTCTAATAGTGATCACTAGTTTCAAAGATGGCTAGATTATCTTTTGTGCTTTGTATCGTTATTGTTTCTTTTTTAGAAAGGCATTGGGGCAAAAAGATCCAGGAAAACTACTTGCTCCTATCTTTTTTTGTTATTGTCAAATAGCTAGCTACCTGATTAAATATATAATAGCAATACAACTTTTCTGCTTGAGGATGGCTTCAAGCAGAAAAGTAATGAGAAAATGCTTAATTGTCACCTTTGTTTGTTGTTACATCATTTGATATCCTCTCCCATTGTGTTTTTTACATCCCTACCTTCAGGGTTTAGATAACCATCTATCACAGAAAAATTGTGATCCAATCTTGGTAAAAGAAAAGCAATTTAAGAAGGTCATGTGTATTGTTGGTAGAGAAAAGGCTGAACATCTCTTGTCCTGACTATTTAGGGGTCATATATTTTTGAAACTGCTTCTTCTTCCAAAAAACAGCTGTTCAGTCTTTAGTCTGTACTAGTGTTCTCAAACTTTGATAACTTTTAAGATGTGTGGGCTTCAACTCTCAGGATTTCCCAGCCAGCGTGGTTGACTGGGAAATTCTGTGAGCTGAAATCCACACATGTTGAGAAAAACTGGTTGATACACTGGCATTTAATTTTGTGCCTAGGTAAAGAGACTCAAGTTTGAGTTCCATCTCCTGCTGATTGCATCCATGCAGACTTGTTTGCCAATTTTATATAGTAAAACAGGTTTGACTCTGCCTTCTTCTAGAAAATATTTTTTTGAATTCTCAGTTTTGCTTTCTGCCCTGAAATTCCTCTGTGCTCCCTTATCCAACTAATAACCAGATGTGATGTTGCTTAGTTTCCAAGACTTCTTGGAAGTGCTGCCCCCTGCTGAGGTGAATATATTAATAGAACTGCAAACTGTTTTCCTATTACATTTTCCCTCCCCTCCCCATCAAGATGCACATACCTAAGACAAGATTTTGTTAAAATAAAAAAATCCTATAGGCCTTTCCTGTTCCTTAGCGCAGCAGTCCCCAACCTTTCTGTCTCTGTGGATTGGCAGCAGTAGTGGTAGGGGGGAGAGGGGATGATTTCATGCCCACTGCTTGCATAAATGGAGCTTTGTGTGCTTGCTTGCTTGCTTGCCCGCTGCTTCTGCGGCCCAGTTCCCAATGGGTACTGGGCCGTGGACTGGGAGTTGGGGACCCCCCACTTTAGAGTACAAATGCAATAACATTAAACTGTTCAGCATTCTGTTATAACCCCAAACATAAACCATCTGAGGTGGCAAATTGTTTTCCCATCTTTCTTTATTCTCTATGCTATTATATTAGCTGTACATCATTGGTAGTAGAGGTCAGTCTAAGGCAGTATTTTGAACTTCAAGCTCAGCAACTGTCAGTTGTTTAAATGGATCAAAATGGAGCCCATTAGTCCTATAAATTAGACTATCATCATTTTGCCTGGATCACAGTTCTTGTACCCTGCTTGGTCATTGCCTGCCTGTTTGTCTGAATAGAATTTGTTTAAAATTTGCAAATTTATCTGCTATATCTTTATATCAGAAACTCAGAAATAGGTGTATGTGTTCTTCATTTAAGAAGTCAGCTTTGTACTTGGCAAAGGTATAGTTTTCTGTGTTAATGAATATCTAAGAATCTGTGAAACTGCATAAATAAATAAGTGGACTGTAGATAATTATTTCTGAAGCGACTGAATTGGAAAAACTTATATTGTCATTTGCTTCTGTTTTGGAAAATATAGCTATGACTTGCTATCCTAGATATATAACTAAAAATGAATTTTCTGATCTTGTTTCTTTCATATCTTTGGATTATATTTTAGACTTAATGGCATTCCAGAACAACCAGTTTCAACAGTGCTGAAAGACTATGCATGCGTCTCTCAAAGGAAATGAGGAGTAGCAACACATTTTTGTGCTGCAATTGCTATCTGGAAAGACCCTAAAAGGTTTTTGTTCTAAAAATGAGCCACTTTCGTCTAGTGATTAAGGCAGAGGTCCCCAACCTTTTGAGCACCAGGGACCGGTTCCTTGGAAAGAGGTTTTTCTGTGGACCGGAGGGG
Organism: Protobothrops mucrosquamatus; assembly: GCF_001527695.2. Taxonomy (NCBI): domain Eukaryota; kingdom Metazoa; phylum Chordata; class Lepidosauria; order Squamata; family Viperidae; genus Protobothrops; species Protobothrops mucrosquamatus. The sequence goes on from NW_015390201.1 coordinate 41,401, forward strand.
GCGTGGTTTCATGTACTGCCTGCATCCCGCGGATGGGGCTTTGCTTGTTTGCATGGACCGGTTTCTGGCATGCCGTGGCCTGGTGCCAGTCCACAGACCAGGGGTTGGGGACCCCTGGATTAAGGCACCCAGTTAGCAAGCAGGAGTCTGTGAGTTCTAGTCCCATCTTAGCCAGGAGACCCAGCTTGGGCTGGTCACTGTCTCTCATCCCAACCTACTTCACAGGGTTGTTGTGGGGAAATTAAGAGGAGGAAGGAGTATTTGGAGATGTTCACTTCCTGAAGTTTTGTAAAAATAATAAAGGTGGGATACAAATAAATAAATAATCATTATGCAGTAAAAGTTTCCAAAATTATTGTACCTGCAAAAATCTCCTTCTGCCTCAGGTAATGTCAATGAAGCAATTGAGTTTTTCACCAGGTCAGCTACAGTTTTATCCTTTGGAGTCATGTAAAAGTAAGGAATCCCAGTGCTGTTGTCTGTGGGGCCATCACTGATAGATAAACAAGTCCCAAATGGTGTCCCTTGGATCTGAAAAATTCCAAATGATTAGCTCTTATAAAGCATCTTTGTTGCAAATATTTTTGAAGCAAGTTTAAAATCTAGATATTGGTGTTTCTTACTTTAAACTCTGTTGGATATCAGAAGTGATTTGCAATTGATCACATTTAATCTGAAACACTAAGAAATAAATAAAAAAGGTATCTATTGAAGAGAAAGGGAGTTTTATTCTCCTAATCATAGATACATTTTTTGTACTTTTTGTTCAGTGTTTCAGATTAAATTTAGTATTTTTATCACACACCATTTAGAAACTAATAAAAAGGAATAGTTGTAGTGCAGAAATAATAAAGACTTCCTTCATAAAATATATTACTGCATACCTTTCTAGTATTTGTGATAATTTTATAAAGTTATATTGTTTGGGGAGCAATAATTCTATGCAGAGAGCTAAATATTTCTAACAGAATTTCAAGCAATTTAGTGAAACTGCATTTTTGTTTATTCACCTACTTTTGTTTATCAGTATTATACCCCATTTATTCACTGCAAGTTGAATAAACCAGAATGCCACAAAAGTAATTAAAATCAAATGTTTTAAACAAGAGTATAAAGGCAACTGCAGATACAAATGCCTTATGTGTGTCATATATGTAGAGCTACTTATAACAAGATCTGAAGGTGATAGTTTACCTTGATCTTTAAGCATGGATGGCAAAATATTTAATGCAATAATTTTTTAAATGTAACTTTTCAAGATGAAATCTTCCCTTGAATTGAGATCGATCCTTGGTGTATGTATGCATATCTCTAAGTATAGTTTTTCTCCCCTTTGGTGGTGGGGCTAACAATAGAGCAGTGCAGTGGCCCCCAACCTTTGGGGCATCAGGGACCGGTTCCGTAGAGAGAGGGTTTTCCACGGATTGGAGAGGGTGTGGTTTCAGATGCTGCTTGTATCCCATGGATGGGCTTCACTTGTTTGTGTGGCCCAGTTTCTAGCATGCTGTGGCCCAGTGCTGGTCCACGGACTGGGAATTGGGGACTACTGGAATAATGGATTGCTATTATCTCTTTTTATATTATTTTTGCACTTTCCAGATTAGATTTCTTGATGATCTACCAACCAAATATTAATTACTATAGATGCAGTCTTACTTCACCTTCTGAATTAGCCATCTGCTGTGACTTCAACTTGCTAGAAAGAAAATCAAATTAGGATTTATTTTGGCATGTATAAAGTTGTGCTGTAAGAATGTTGGAACAAGAAAAGAATTTCTTTTCTTGTTCCAGATGATTCCTATTTTTAAAAAAGATGCTGGTTTGGATGATTGGCAAAAGGGTATAAACAAATTTATTTGGGCAGGCAAGAAGCCAAGGGTTAGGTTTAAGATTATGCAGGATATAAGAGAACGAGGAGGACTTAAAGTTCCTAATTTAAAATTATATTATGATGCGGTGGTTTTGACATG
>NW_015390202.1:0-10000 GCF_001527695.2 Protobothrops mucrosquamatus
TTTTTTTTTTTTTTTGGTACCCAGGAATGGGAAGACGCCGAGTTAAAAGGATGATGGGCTAATTAAGATTTGGGGATGGAGATGCGAATTCAAGTTAGGTTGGATGTGGACAGCTTTTCAAAACTGGAGGGGCGGGGAGCAGGCAAGACAAATCATTATTCTAGTTATGCAGACAAATCATTATTCTAATAATTGTTCATTTTACTACATTACATCAAGTCCAGGAGCGGGACCACAATTCCCATTCTTTATTTCTGCTGCCTATCCTGATGGGACCCGGAGTCCACTTGTCTTTTTCCTATTTCAGGTGAACGCTTCTTGAATCTCCAGTTTGGAAGAATGCATCTCATCTTTGGAGAAACAAAGCCAGCTTTGGCATCTTCTCTAAGAAAGTCATCTTTATATTGTGGTGTTTTTTAAAAATTTTTAATGTGTTGTTTCAACATTTTAATATGCTTAAATTGTTTTTTTCTATTTTACAACCTGTATAAGCCACTCAGAGATGGACAGCATTAAAAATTTAATAATAGATAATAAAAAAAATGTCACTTCCTAACTGCCCAGAACTGGTATTTTACAAGGCCAGGGTACTCTTGACATGCCTAGAGGCACTGTTCTCCAGCTAACTACATCCGAGTGACACAGTTTCATCCTACCACAGATGGTCCCATCAGTTTCTATTTATCATCAGAGAGGAGAAACTGTGTAGCCTTCCAGATCTGCAATATATGTTTTATATGCAGTATGTATGGATTATATTATATTCTATATGAACTGATAGTCCTTGATTTACAACAATCCATTTAGCAACCATTCAAAGTTACAACAGCGCTGAAAAAACTGAATTATGACTGGTCCTTCATTTATGACCACTGCAGCATTCGCCCGATCGTACGATCAAAATTTAGGTGTTTTGACAACCAGCACAGAATTTTTTATGATGGTTTGCAACATCCTGGGATCATGTGAATCCCGTTTGTGACTTTCCCAGCCAGCTTCCAGCTAGCAAAATCAACGGGGGAAGCTAGATTCATTCAACAATCATACAATTCACGTAAGAACTGCAGTTAACTGTGGCAAAAACGGGTCATAATTGACTTGCCATCCCAATTGTGCTCACTAAATGAGGACTCCCTGTAGTTCTAATATTAGAGACAAAATCAATTTTTTTTAACTGTTGCAGTTTTCCGTTTGCCTCTTATACGTTCTTTCTCTGGACGTGGTTTACCGCTTCCTCTAGAAATGAGATATGAAGACGAAGTTGCATGCCACAAAATAAACTATAAACAGCCAAAACTGGGTTAGGAACAAATTGTCTACATTTTATTTGTTTTTGTGTTTTTTAAATAACATTCTTCCGTATAAATTCCAGGAAAATTCGGATCATACTCTCACCCCTCACATATATACAGATATATACACGCACTTCCATACAGAAGGACATTTTTTTTCCCCTCAAATAAATGCATTTCATGAGCCGAACAAATGCTTAGGATAAAAATACCCAAAAATATAGTTGACATGTCATGTTAGAGCACATACAACTTGCATTCAGGCTTTGCAAGTCCCACTCTTAATGCAAAGAATCAGAGGCATAAATATTGCAAGATATCTGCATTAACAGATATGTATTTCAAGCTTCTTTTAAATGGATTACGTCTGTTGGACGTACACTCTATTTTGCATATCCTTAAGTGTCAAAAGGGCTTGGCGAATCATGCTAAAATTATCATACTCACTTCATAAATTTAAACATATTTTTTTGGCCTGGTCTATCGCGGTACCTATTTCATTATACAGTGTCATGCCATCTCTCTACAGTTAAAACTTCATGCAATTATTTCTAGCTAGGGGTACTTCATTAAACTTAAGGGTTTTTGAGAAGGGAAAAAAAAAGATACACACACATACACACAAAGCCTCTCTATTTATGTTTGGACACAATTTTTCCCAGGGGCTTCATGGGGTGGAGTCACAACTTCACGCCTTAACTGGCCTGTTTCCGTGAATCGTAAAAATTACATTTTGAACACTATTTTGTCGGCGCTGTCGCGGGGAACTTCACCCTTTGTTCAACCCACAACCTCGGGGATTGAAATGGCCCGTGGTTCTCGGGGATATGATTTAAATCATCATTCACCCGTTTGTTGTTACTCCGCGTACATTTCCTTGGAGGTATGTCTGGTGATGTTCTTCAGGGATGCATCTTTGATACCCATCCAAATTATTTAATTTTTCATAGGCTTCTTTAAGGAACTGTGACCGTTTTTGCACTGTGGAGACACCGCCTGCTCGTGGACTCTCTGATCCCATGAGAGTAAACATGTTTGTGGCTTCTTGGCATGAAACTCATTCAAGATGACTTGGGCTGATTCAATTTCTAAGCTTGACGCGCCGTTTACAATATTTTCAAAGCTTCTCAGCTTTTCAAAGTCTTTTGAAGAGAAGAGTTTTGGAACTTTGCTTTTCTTGGCGCTCAAGAAAACATCAGCACTGATGAAGTTTGCTAGTTGGATAATGAAACATCTGCAAGAAAACCACCAAGCTCAGAGAGCACCAAGGACCCCACAGTCCTCCTCCTCCTCCTCTTCACAAACCCCATTCCTTTCTAGCACTGATGATGTTCCCTAGTTTGGTCATGAAACATCTGCAAGAAAACCACCAAGCTCAGAGAGCACCAAGGACCCCACTATCCTCCTCCTCCTCCTCTTCACAAATCCCACTCCTTGCTAGCACTGATGATGTTCCCTAGTTGGGTAGTGAAACGTCTGCAAGAAAACAACCAAACTCAGAGAGCACCAAGGACTCCACAAATATGGTATATGTAGCCTCTGAATTTCACAGCAGAAAATGCTCAAAACAGGCATCCAGATTCATTTTTGCAGACGCTGAAACTGCAGAACGAAAATATCCTTACTCTAATTGTCCCCTTCGTCCTTTTCAGATATCATTTATTCATTTATCTCAGCAACCTTGTGAGCCTCAACGTGCGAAGAACATATTTCCTCCTTTGATCTACGAGGGAAGAAATTAATGCTCAAGAGTAGGTTTTTATCTTTGCCCCAGGTCTATTTTTGTTTCGTTTCTTGCTCCGTCAACTGAAATCCAATCGACTTTGATCTGGGATCCTTTCCAGATATCAAATTCCAATTAGGCCACCTACAGTGCATGAGGTCTTCACCAACCGTGTTGATGTAAGTGGCTGTTCCTTTGTCAAACAAGTGCGATACTGTGCTGGGAGTGATTTCACACACTTTCGTTCTCCAAGCCCTGGAGGAAATCAGGTTGTCCAATCCCTGCACCCCCTGAAGCCTAACAGTTAAGTTAATAAGATGTGTGCACGGAGCAAATAAGATTACCCAACTCCGAATGCGTGAATTCACACAGGACTCTCAGCTCCAAGAAGAAAGCTATTTTTAAAAAAAGCTCTCGGTAAAGTGGATAAAATACTGGTGGGTGTTTTAATTGGTGTGTATTCCTGAGATATTGTAAGTCTCTTTCCAACCTTGTAAGATTGTTGACTAGCACTGATGATGTTACCTAGTTGTGCATGGAAACGTCTGCAAGAAAATAATTATCCTTGGTCATCACCCAGCATTGATGATGTTCCCTAGTTGGATCATGAAACATCTGCAAGAAATCAGCCAAGCTCAGAGAGAACCAAGGACCCCACATTCCTCCTCCTCCTCCTCCTCCTCCTCCTTCTCTCTGCAAACTCCACTCCCTTCTACCACTGATGATGTTCCCTAGTTAGGTAATGAAATGTCTGTGAGAAAATCACAAGCTCAGAGAGCAGCAACGACCCCCACAGTCATCGCTCTCCTCCTCCTCCTCCTCCTCCTTCTCCTCCTCCTCCTCCTCTTCCTCCTCCTCCTCCTCGCAAACCCCACTCTCTTCTAGCACTGATGATGCTACCTAGTTTGGCTAATGAAACGTCTGCAAGAAAACCACCAAGCTCAGAGAATACCAAGGACCCTTCAGATTATTGACTTTCAGACTAGTGCTCAAGATAATATTATTTGGATTTATTTAGAGAGAGGAACCAACTTTTTAGAGAAGAGGGTTTGGGCTAATAGTTCTTGATCCAGCGTTGCCAACGGATAGAAATGCTGAGAGAAACCAAACGAGACCAAGTCACATCCAGTGAGATCCACAGATACCACCCATTCTAATGGCAAGCTCTGTTCTAGATCACTCTTCTACATCAAGGGGTCATCAAACTTGGCCCTTTTATGACTTGCGGACTTCAGCTCCCAGAATTCCTGAGCCAGCATGGGGGAACTATAGCCCCTTCATGACTTGAGGACTTCAACTCCCAGAATTCCTGAGCCAGCATGGGGGAACTATGGCCCCTTCATGACTTGAGGACTTCAACTCCCAGAATTCCTGAGCCAGCATGAAGGAACTATGGCCCCTTCATGATTTGAGGACTTCAACTGCCTGGCTGAGGAATTCTGGGAGTTGAAGTCCACAAGTCATAAAAGGGTCAGGTTTGAAGACCCCTGTTCTAGATGATGTTCTACAGACGTTCTAATGATAATCCTGAGGACATCTCGGTCGAGAATTTCAAGCCAGGAAAAAGTAATGCAGATGACATGCCTCTAGTCTAGTGGAATAAGGAACTCTTGAACCTTGATTTATTTTTTATTTTTTTTAAAGCAAGAAACTTCTGGAAACCCAAGCCAGCTTGTAAGCTCCCACCCAAAAAGTAGCAGATGACAATTGGAAAAGCCAGATGTTCCACTCTTATAATAATTCATTTTATTCCGACGTTAACGTGTTGATTTTGATCAGTGGGTTTTCATGCAATGACGACCTTCCTACGGCCAAATAAGACAGACAGTTGGCAATTTGAGTTCCAAATTCAATCCAGATTGTAAAATCAGCACGGAAAAAATCTGAATTCTCCTTCCATATCCTAGGCTGACTTTGTATTCAGGGGAACAATTCTATTACTCAACTCTATTCCACTATCCTAAATCCTTGCGCCCCACCCCTTATCACAAAAGTCTCGTTAGGGTACCAATCCTTGAAATAACAAGCAGGGGAAATTGAAACTTGAAGCTGCAAACAACTTGTATTATTAGAAGAGGAGAAATTTGCCACAAACCTGTTTGACTGGAGTCCCAGCTCCAGACATTCGCCCTCTAAATTTACAGCACTTTAATACAATACTTACTTTCTCCCACCCCAATTCTTAGCTTGGGTTTGGTTTCATTTGGCCTCGCTTTTTTTAACAACGCCACAAACCCCTGTACAGATAAAAATCTTAAAACAGTTAAAATTCGACGCCTGATTCTTTTTCTTTTTTTGTACAATAGTTACAAATACAGCCGAAGAAATCTATTGTTTACATTCTTTATACACACCGTTTTCTGCTCTGGAAAAAAATTCTTGATGTTCTTCTTTCACGTTTTCTACCGGGGAAGGAATCCAGGTCGAAGCAAGATGAGAAAACAAAGAGCCACGTTGAACTTTTTAAATAAGGTTACTAGCTTGGAAAGGAACTATTCACAAAAGGAGGGAAAGAGGACGCCTCGGTCCCTTTCCTCAAAAACAAAAACAGAAGAGAACGAAAGAGTTAGGCAAAACTTTGGTCAATGTTCTTCCGTTCTGAATCCGTCAATCGTTTTAAATAGCAAAAACTCGGACCGGGAAACGGTTTTTTTTTCAATTCTTCTTTTCCCAAACCGCTTGTCCTCTTGTCGTCGATCACGTTTCCAATAAGCGCTTAAAAAATTCGGTTCTGGGTTTTCTGAGTAGCAATGAGAGGACTTCTGAGGGACATCTCCAACGTTTCCGTACAAAAATATATTATTCAAGCAGCTGCTTCTTTTAAAAAAATACAAGCAAATACCCACGGTGGCCTCAGAAATCCTTACTTCTCATTTGACTCGCCTCGGTCGTTGCCCGACGCTCTTTTTTTTGTTGAACAATCGACACGAAGCTAGGTCAACCCAGGAACCAGAAAACATCTCGTTCCTTCTGCATGAATCGCGGGAACCATCCAGTCTTCTCCCAAAGCGCTGATCTGTTCGAGTTAGAAAGCTTGCAAGCTTTGGATTTGTCACGCTTTGTAGTTGTGCATGGGCGTGGTCAACGTCAACTGCCCGTTGGGCGTCACCTCGTTGCCGTCATCTTCTAACAAGCCGGAAATGTCTGCGTTGGGGATGCTGTCGTGGTAACTGCTGAAGCTAATGTTGTCCTCCTTCAGTTCGATGGTCCAAAAAGGAGCGTTCAGCTTCCGGTTCTGATATTCGCGGTACATGTAGACGGCGCCTACAAAGCCCATCAGCAGCACCACCAGGATGATGATCACGGTGAGGATAATGATGTTGAACTGGGCCCAAGAGACCTCCCCCAACGTCAAGGTGCTGTTTTCAGAAGATGGACTCGGGAAAGCCGTCTCTACCGGGGTCTGCCCCGACGTGCTGTTCAAGACCACCGTAGGTGAGATGGTTGATGCACTGACGTTTGGAGCTGTAGGGATGAGCCTGGGGGCTGGAGTAGATTCTACATTTTTTTTTAAGAAAACAAGTGAACAGTTATTAGGCGAGGCAGATAACCAGGCATTCAGCTCAGCCGTTCAATGAAGGAGAAGAGAGCAATTCACATTCAGGGATTGGCCCAAAGGTGCTTTTTCAAGAGGCAACTGGACTTGTTTTTTCTTTGAAGACGTTCCGCTTCTCATCCAACAAGCTTTTTCAGCTCCGACTAGATGGTGGGGAATGGAAGGATTTATGTTCCTTGCAGAGCGCTGGTCATTTGCATTCTTTGAGAGAGTCGTTGAGGCCATTTGGAGGTTTACCGGTGTCCTCAGGGTCACCTGAGCGGTGCAAATGGGTGTGGAGCCTTCATGGCTGCAGGATGTTTTCTGCCCTGTAGGTGGAGAAAGCGCCACATCCACTTGCACCACTCAGGTGACCCTGAGGGCACAGGCAAACCTCCAAGTGGCCTCAACGACTCTCTCAAAGAAGGCAAATGACCAGCTGTCTGCAAGGAGTATAAATCCTTCCATTTTCCCACCATCCAGTCAGAGCTGAAGAAGCTTTTTGGATGAGGAGAGAAACGTCTTCAGAGAAAAACCAGAAAGTCCAGTTGCCTCCTGAAAAAGCATCTTTGGGATAACCATGTCCTGGGTGATTGAGAACCTCCATAGACATTCAAGGACTGGGTTCACAAATCATGTTAAAGTAGAATACGTCTAAACCCCTCTTTTGTTTAGAATCGCACCCTTGTTGCTTATTCAACACACCCATCCAACTCCATGCAGGCGGTCCTCGGCCTATGACTACAAATGGGGACCAGGATTCCCATTGGTAAGCGAGGGGGTGCTTAAGGGAGCCAGGTTCCACTTTTACAACCTTTCTTTCCACGGCCGTTAAGTGAATCCAGGCGCCTGAATTTTGATCCCACGACTTTGGACACGCTGGGATGGTCATAAGTGCAAGGATTAGTTGTTAAGTGGCTTTTATTTCTGTGTTGTTGTAGCTTTGAATGATGGCCAAACAGTCGTAAGCCGAGGACTTCCCTGTAGTAATTTAAGTTACGCTCCTAGAATGTGCAAATTCAACGGGATTAAAAAAAACACCCTACCTTCCTTGGTACAGTTCCCTCCTTCCAACAGTTTGACGTATCCTTCTTGACACTTCTCACAATGAGGCCCAGTTGTGTGGTGGAGGCAACCGAGGCATTCCCCCGTATCTGCCCTGCAGACTCTCGGTGAAAGGGCTGGGTCCACGTTGCCATTGCATTGGCATTTGAGGCAGACACTGTCCGAGCTGTAGTAGCCGTTGTCACATTCGTTGCAGAGAGGGCCAACGTAACCAGGACGGCACCTGTCACAGGTTGGGGTCTGCTGACCAGGCTCTGATTGGGGAAGAGGATGTTAGTTAGTTCAACAGCTCCAGGAGAGCTTTCCATGCTGAGGAGGAGGAGGAGGAGGAATGGAAGAAGGGAGGGAGGAAGAAGGAGGAATGGAGGAAAAAAGGAAAAATGGATGATGAAGAAGAATGGAAGAAATGAGGAGGAGGAAGAATGGAGGAAAAAAGTGGAGGAGGAGGAAGAGGAGGAATGGAGGGAAAAATAAGGAAGGATGGAGGAAGGATGGAGGAGGAGGAGGAGGAATGGAAGAAGAAAGGAGGAAGAGGAGGAGGAATGGAGGAAAAGAGAAGGAAGAATGGATGATGAAGAAGAATGGAAGAAATGAGGAGGAGGAAGAATGGAGGAAAAAAGTGGAGAAGGAGGAAGAGGAGGAATGGAGGGAAAAATAAGGAAGGATGGAGGAAGGATGGAGGATGAGGAGGAGGAATGGAAGAAGAAAGGAGGAAGAGGAGGAGGAATGGAGGAAAAGAGAAGGAAGAATGGATGATGAAGAATGGAAGAAATGAGGAGGAGGAAGAATGGAGGAAAAAAGTGGAGAAGGAGGAAGAGGAGGAATGGAGGGAAAAATAAGGAAGCATGGAGGAAGGATGGAGGAGGAGGAGGAGGAATGGAAGAAGAAAGGAGGAAGAGGAGGAGGAATGTAGGAAAAGAGAAGGAAGAATTGAGGAGGACAAAGAATGGAAGAAGAAAGGAAGAAGAGGAGGAATGGAGAGAGAATGACGGAAGAATGGAAGAGGAAAGGAAGAGGTGGGGTATAGAAGTCAACCAAAAATTCCAAGACCAGATCTGCACATGAACTTGATGGGATAACTGACAAGAGATGGATCCTAAGAAGGTCTCTCTCTGGACCAAAACGTTGTGATCCTGCTGGGTCTCAGCCACTCAATGGTGGCTGATCCTTCTCCACACAGTTGAGCTGGCCAGCCAGAAGAGGGAGATCTTTCTCCATCCAGGGTGAACCACCCGATTGGTCAATGCAAGCAGAGCAAATGACCGGCAGAGGGAGATGAAGATCCAGCCATCGCACGACACAACGGCCTATCGCCGTGTTGTTGAGGCTATGGACTATTCTGTCCACAGAGTGGACACAGTAACTTGTCCACAAGACTTACTTCTCCCAGAGAGTACGAGTGACGTCTTCAATTTCTACAAGCTCAAACTAGATCAGCCTCAAAGCCCATCGTGGCCACCACAGATCCCAGGTGCCAACCAAGACAGGAGAAAACCTCTTCAAGCCCACCGCCCTTCAAACCTTTTAAGAAACCCCCCTTACTTATTTGACAGCTGCCGCTGGAAAACTCCGTGGAGCAAGGGCAACGGAGACATTCGTGGAGCTGGGAGTGGTTGCGATAAAATTGCCCTTTGCAATTCTCACACTGAGTGCCTTCGGTGTTTCCATGACAATTAAGGCAAGCACCTACGTGCAAAAAAGAAGAAAGAAAGAAAAAACACCAAACAAAATCTTAACAGAAATGATGCAGCAGTTTGGAGGTGAAGAGACATTCCATGGAAAGAAGCTGAAATTATCCGCCTCTGAACTCTTAATTTCAGAACCATCGAGCTGAACCAAGGGACCTTGGAGGTCTTCTAGTCCAACCTCTTGCTCAGGCAGGAAACCCTGTACCATTTCAGACCGATGGTTGTTTCCAACGCTTCTTAAAAAGCCTCCAGTGTTGGAGAGCCCCCACAACTTCTGGAGGCAAGCTGTTCCATCGGTTAAATTATGGGTTTTTATCGTGATTTGGGTTGAGGTTCCTCAAGCTAAGCTAAGCTGATCAGTCCTTCTCACCAATCTAAGCTGCTTTAGGTCCCATCGGAGAATGGTGAGATGGACCTCTGATGACCAAAGGAAGGACAGTCCTGCCTTGAGTGAAGCCTTCTCCTCCTGTATGATCTGAGCTAGATTTTGCCGTGCGGTTGTTCCTCCTGGAAAACCCTTCTCCTTAGGGAGCACCCCCACACACACACACAAAACAGCCCCACGGCACCCCCGTTTTACCTGTCAAAGGGTCACACTGCAAAGAATGATTGTTGCACTGGCATGGCTGGCAGGCGGTCCCGTTGAACTTGGAAAACCCTTCCTGGCACTGGAGGCATTTGATCCCCGTGGCTCCAG
>NW_015390202.1:17359-43345 GCF_001527695.2 Protobothrops mucrosquamatus
AAAAAAAGCACCTGTGGGACAACCATGACCTGGATGACCGAGAATCTCCACAGACATGAAGATATGGTTCTCCCAAGGATATCTAAGTGAGTGGTCCTATTCTGGCTTCTTGTGAGACGGAAAGGAATCCACCGTGAAAAATCAACCAGTTAGGATCGCTGCTTCCTGTGTCCTTTCAGCTGACATCTTCCTACAACCCAACCAGCAAGTTTCCCCATCATTTTGTTTGTTTCAACTAGCCAACTAATCCCCTTTGTCTCTTTTTAAATCTGTTTTGTTCATCATTTGTAAATCCCTAAGCAAACCCCAGGACGGGAAAAGCTAGTTATGTAAGTCTGGCTCACTAGGTGATGCCAAAAAATTATTCTTTGATGCCCTCTGCACAACGCAGCACTTGCTGATTCACGCCGGCTTTTGGAAAGCCACAGACAGGGGTTTGATGGGCCTCAACATTCTAATTGTGCCTACAGCGCTGCACCCTCAACATTGGCACGTGGTCTACTAATAGCAACACCACAGCATTCTTTCTGAACAGAACAGGAGTAGAGTAGAGTAGAGTAGAGTAGAGTAGAGTAGAGTAGAGTAGAGTAGAGTAGAGTAGAGTAGAGTAGAATAGAATATGGAATGGAATAAGAATAGAATATGGAAATAGAATAGAATAGAACAGAACAGAACAGAATGGAATAATAATAGAATAGAATAGAATAGAATAGAATAGAATAGAATAGAATAGAATAGAATAGAATAGAATAGAATGGAATGGAATGGAATGGAACAGAGATGGAATAGAATAGAATAGAATAGAATAGAATAGAATAGAATAGAATAGAATAGAATAGAATAGAATAGAATAAGAATAAGAATAGAATAATAAAATAAGGAATGGAATGGAATGGAATAGAATAGAATAGAATATGGAATGGAAAATTAGACTAGACTAGACTAAAATAATAATAGAATAGAATAGAATAGAATAGAATAGAATAGAATAGAATAGAATAGAATAGAATAGAATAGAATAGAATAGAATAGAAGCTGGAAGGGGCCTTGGAGGTCTTCTAGTCCAGTCCCCTGCTCAAACAGGAGAAGCTATATCATCTCAAGACAAGTGACTGTCTAGCCTCTTCTTAAAAACCTCCACTGATGAAGCACCCACAACTTCTGTTCCGCTGTTTAATTGTCCTCACTGCAAGGAAGTCTCTCCTCAATTCCAGGTTGCTTCTCTCCTTGATCAGTTTCCATCCATTGTTTCTTGCCTTCTGGTGCTTTGGAAAATAAGTTGACCCCCTCTTCTTTGTGGCAGCCCCTCAAATACTGGAATGCCGCTATCCTGTCCCCCCCCCGAGTCCTTCTTTTCTCTAGACTGGCCATCCCCAAATCCTGCAGCCGTTCTTCATATGTTTGAGTCTCCAGGCCTTTAATCATCATAGTTGCTCTTCTTTGCACTTTTTACAAAGTACAACAATCCTCCATTGTTGCATCGGGAAGACACAAACCACATCAAACTTCGCAAGGTGAAATAATCAGTTTTCTGCGCTTCCACTCAGACGTGTCTGCCGAGAAGATAAAGTTTGGTGTCCATTGGGTGGAACAGAAGACCGCTGATCTTGTAAAGGCCTTGAAAACGTGTCTCTTTCTCCCAAACGCTGGATCAGAACTTTGAATAATCCCCGGTTTGTAAAGTTTAAGTTCATTTTTCCCCGTTTGTTTTTTTTCTTCTTTTCGTCCTCACCTTCTCCTCCTGCGATGTAAGTAGCCATGACAGGCTCGGTTGTCTTCCTGAAATTGTGGCTTTCTTTTCTTTCTTTTTCTTTTCCCCTAAGGAGTTCATTTTTACTATTATGTGTTTTTTTTTTCCCTGCTCTTGGCACAAAAAAAGACAAGTGTTGAAAAGGCCAGGCGGGGAAAACCCACAACTCAGACTGACACCAAAGGGAATTTACAAAATGTCAGAATGTGTTGGGTTGTCAAGCAGTCATAAAATCTTCTACAAAAAAAAAAAATCAAGGCGGGAGAAGGCAAGAGACAAAAGGGGGAGGGGAAAATGCCCAGAAAACATGCTTCAGATCAGACCAAACACACACGGAAAAAAAAGAGAGACACACATCTGGCAGTTATTTGCAGCGGTGAGCCTCGAGTGGCAGAAAATTAAAGCCACCTACAGCTCGTACTTGGGGTGACCAACTCAGACTTCAAGTAAAATGGTGGTTTCATCCAAAAATAAAATGCATTTGACAGCCTTAGCCGACTGAAGTTGCCAAGCCCTTTCTCGTGTGGATTTTCTTATCAGAAAATGTCCTTTTTTAAAAAAAACAAAAACAATTCCCAACTTTGTTCTACACATGAAAGGGGTTTTGAGCGGTAACGACTGCTACAGACCGGTTCGGATTGTTCCTGGGGGAATACGCTAAGGCAGAAGCTTGTCCACCCCAAGGATAAAACACCCAGACGCAAACCATGCAACGTGGTATATGCAGCACAATGCAGGGAGACACGTGCAGATCTGTACATTGGGGAAACGAAACAATCCCTTTGCAAACGCCTGGCACAACACAGGAGAACAAATCCATCAGGACAAGATTCAGCAGTTCATCATCTGCATTTGAAAGACAAAAGGCCGCTCTTTCGAAAAGACAGCAAAGTCCACATTTTGGACAGAGAGGACCCGCTGGTTTGAAAGAGGGGTCCAAGAGGCCATCTAGGTCAAAATTGAACAGCCCTCCCTCAACAGAGGGGGAGGGATAGGACATCATCTATCTCCATCCTTGCCACAGTTCCAAGGAGGCTCCACACCTATTTGCACCACTCAGGGGACCCTGAGGACACAGATAAACCTCCAAGTGGCCTCAACGACTCTCGAAAAGAATGCAAATGACCAGCGGTCAGCAAGGAGTATAAATCCTTCCAGTTGGAGCTGAAGAAGCTTCTTTGAGAAACAAAACGTCTTCAAAGGAAAAAGAAGCAAGTCCAGTTGCCTCGTGAAAAAGCACCCGGGGAGGGATCTGCATTTCTTAGGTTGTCCCAAAGATGCTTTTCCAAACAGCCCCTGGGCTTTCTTGGGTGGGGATTAACTAGGTCCCTGCCATCAAAGTGTAGAGCTTCCTTTCATCCAAAGGGTAGAGTTGACCCTTCTTCAGAAGAAGCAGAGAAGAAGGCCTCACTCTTCCCTGCTCTCCTGGTATCCAAAACTAGTGTTTGCCGTCAGAAGACTCGCCATCTTTGGTCTCTGTTCCCAGGAAAACTCAACTTCTTGGAAGAAGTTGGGATTCTTCATTTCATTCTCATACTAGCCTTGGGAAGAAATTAGGTTGAGCTGTAGCAAGAGGTGAAGGCCATCTAGCAAGCTTCAGGGCTGGGGGGGAGACTGAATGTGGGACACACACACACACACACACACACACACACACACACACACACACACCAATCCTAGTCTCAAAGGGAAAACAAGTCAAAACTTGCTGAAGCTTATATCCGACCTAAGATTTCTTATCTCTGCCTCTACATAAAAGATTGGGTACCACGTTCCATCTCCGAAAATACAACAGACCACAGCTGTGTCTCCACGTCTCAATTCTCTCTCGCCTTATTATGCTCAGATGCATCTAGCTGGACTCCACCAGTGATCCCAGTACAGAACAGTTCTTGAGAAGCAAGAAGCTGGTGAACGCAACCCAACGAACCTCTGCCTTCAACATTTGCCCGTTGAACTTTACTCATCCGTTGACAACATTAGAAAAAGCTCATCTTTTTCCTGGTGCTGGGGAATTCTGGGAGTCAGAATGAAGGAAGGAGGTTGAGGCACATTGCTCTAGACCAGTGGTTCTCAACCTGTGGGTCGGGACCCCATTTGGGGTCGATCGACCATTTCACAGGGGTCGCCAAGAAAGGCTGTCCGCCATTTTTTTTGTCCATTTTTTCCCCCTTTTCCGGCGGGTGCCTTACCTCCCTTGGGCTGGGCCAGCTGGTGGTCGGCCTGCTCCGTCTCTGCCGCTTGCCAGCTACGCCTCGGCCAGCACAGGGGGCGGAACCACGCATGTCCGGTGCTCCCGGGCAGGGAAAGTCCTCGACTTACGACTGGTTGGGTAGTCCTCGACTTACGACCGGTTTAGTCCTCGATTTATGACTGATTGGGGTCACGGCATTAAAAAGGTTGAGAACCACTGCTCTAGACCAACTACAAAGAGCGGATAATTCTAGATCAACCTTCTCAGCTCGAGAGCTTTTTCCAGATCGGTTGGACAACTTGCCTTACCCTCCTTAATCAAGGGAAATTCTTTTTTATTATTATTTTGCTCATCCTTTTTCATCAAGCAGGTGAAAGAGAGGATCCCCACCGATGGCAGAAGTTCAGGAAAGAACTTCCCGTTGGAAAAGCATTAAAGTGATGAGGAAAAAAAAAAATAAGGAGACACTCCTAAACTGTTTGGGTTCTAGGCAACCTCCCGCCCTTGGCTTGCTTTCCAAAACTCTTTAAGATTAAAAGGGTGTGCACTTGGATTTATCTCTTTATCAAGTGTGCTCAGTTTAATATTTCAACAAAGGGCTCCGGGGAAGGAGGACGGCTCTGTTGTCATAACATGGTGATCAAAAGTTCTCCAAATGAATCAAAGCCGACAGACTTGTTGGCTTGTTCCACTTACTTTTTCCCTTCATTCTAACATCTCCTGTTTCTCCCCCGGAGCCGTTTCTTCTATTTATAGACTAGTTCTACCCAGTAGTTCTGATCTACGCTGTTTTGGTGTGGTTTTTTCTCCAAAGCATTGAATGCCTTCACCTTCAGATTTTCTTTAGGAGTAGCTGAGATATTTAACGTTGACATTGGGGGGGAGCAGGACCCTCCCCATCTTTGCCTTCCCCCTGCCCCATTTTTTTTTAAAATCAGAGGCTATTAATCCAGAAACCAGGGGGAGAAAGAATTTGCACTACCTATCATGCAATCTTTTTTTATATATATTTACACAGGAACTGAGTCCTGTGGGATCAAGGTCCAGCTGAAACAAGAGAAGCTTTGAGTTCAGAGGCATCTGATGAGTGGGGGGGGGGAAACAACAACAACGCAATTTGCCCAAATGAATGGTTAGGAATTGCTCTGTCTGGGATCTTCTGCGTGCAGGTCACAGTTTACGTTCCAGCATTCTAGATCTGAATTGGAATCTGGCTTGCAAACAAGTGTTGACTTAAGCCTTGAGTTGAAATTCTGTTTCAATGGAGAACTTTTCCACTCCTCATTTCCCCTTCCTTGTGTTAATCGATTCCCAGGTGCAAAACTGTGCCTGTCAAGAGTCAACAACTTTTCTACTTTTCCACAGCCCCCCCCCCCCCCGTCTCTTTAAGATCTGATTTCAAATCATCGCTCTGGAGAGCACAGAAGCATGAATGCAGCCTGGTGGTGGGATTCAGCCGGTTCGCACCACTTCGGCAGAACCGGTAGCTAATTTTTTGTTGCCCAGGCCCAGAATGGACTTCCGGAAGCGGCATCCACGCAGAGAACCGGTTGTTCACACATTTGAATCCCACCACTGACGCAGCCCAAGTTCTTTAAAGCAGCTGCATCGTTCTTGCGATTGTGACAGAGGTTTCAGATTCTGAACAATAAATGGTGGCCACAGAGCAAGCTTTGACACACACATTTTGACACCCAGTTCAGAACCTGCATCTCCATTATAATCCCAGAAATGATGCAGCTGCTTTAAAGAGCTGCAGACCAAGATTACATTCATGTTGCTGTGCTCTCCAGAGCAAGAGTTGGAGATCAGATCCAAACGGCACCACATTTCCTGTGATTCTCAGAAATAACTAAGACCCACCAGCCCTTCTGGCTGAAGATCATGGGAGTTGTCATCCAAGCATCTGAAAAACACAAGTTGGGGTTGACTGGTATATATGAAGGCTGATAGAGAACAAACAAGCACCTAGTTTGAAGAACTTGTTATGAAGAACGGTTGCAGAATTTGGGTTTGGCTAGTCTATAGAAAAGAAGGACTAGGGGTGACACGGTAGCTGGGTTCCAGTATTTGAGGGGCTGCCACAAAGAAGAGGGGGGTCAACTTATTTTTGAAAGAACCAGAAGCGATGGATGGAAACTAATCAAGGAGAGAAGCAACCTAGAATTAATGAGAAACTTCCTAACAGTGAGGACAATTAATCAGCTGGGTGGTCCAACACTGGAAGTATTTAAGAAGAGATTGGATAGCCACCTGTCTGAAATGATCTTGAGCAGGGGGTTGGACTAGAAGACCCCCAAGGTCCCGTCCAGCCCTATTCTGATTGATGGTTTGGGGAGGAAACAGTATAATCAAAGCATCCAAGACAGAATAACTTCCAAAATAGAACCAGCCTGCCTGGAGTCAGAGAGAGCATCTTAAATCATTA
The DNA here is from genome assembly GCF_001527695.2 of Protobothrops mucrosquamatus. Classification (NCBI taxonomy): domain Eukaryota; kingdom Metazoa; phylum Chordata; class Lepidosauria; order Squamata; family Viperidae; genus Protobothrops; species Protobothrops mucrosquamatus. The sequence goes on from NW_015390202.1 coordinate 23,732, forward strand.
ACTATTGATTATGAAAGCTGCTAATTTTAACCTTGCATGCCTTAAAAGACAAGCCTGTGCATGAGAAGTCAAGGCAGTTGGTGGAAATGGCCTCAATAATCCAGAAATGTCTGTTTCAATTAGCCGAGAGACGCACTGCTGCATGTAAAAGATCGTGTTCTAGCAAAATCGCATACCAAGAAAACTCTCCTTGCTGATTTACTCCGTTCGGTAATATCTACCAGGATGGAAAAATCAATATCTGCCTACGCCAAGGTCCTTGGGAAGGACTCAATAGGTGGATGAAAATGCCAGGTTCAGTCTCAACGTCGGCCAGACATCTGTCTGACTGTGCAACGAACCATTATCCAAATAATAATCTGAAAATCGAAGTTGAAGGAGGATGGCCTGAACCAACCCCGGTGGTCCCAGGGATTATCTACACCCTGGGGATCATTTACTCCCAAAATCTTGGACAGCACTTAAAAAATTCTGGGCATTGGCAAAAATTCCTGTCGGTCAATTGCAAAAGGCCACTTTGCTTGAATCTGCACATATATGACATTTTAGGCTCTTGGGAAGAACTTGATGGGTATGAAGACCAACACCAACTACAAAACTGATCTCTGGGACTTCGCATTGTTGACAATATTAAAAAAAAAATGTACATGCCGCCCTATTCCTGTTGGTCTAGTTAAGGGTTGAAAAGGATAAAAAGATTTGGTTCAGATTGGTAGACCCATAAAGTATTTTTTAATGCAAAAGTGTCTGTCAGAGCCTCTTCTGTGGCCACCATCTCTAGTTCACAATCGGCATCTCTTTCACCATCCCAGGAAAGACGCGGCTGCTTCTGCATTCGTGCTTCTGTGCCGTCCAGAGCGACAGTTTGAAATCAGATCTAAAGAGCTGCACGATCCATAATTCAGGCTTACTAGCTGGCTGGAGTAATGGGAGTTGTAGTCCAAAACTTCTGAAAGTCACAGGTTGGGGTTGACTGTTACACATGAAAGAACGATAAAGAACAAACGAAGGAAAACCATCACAGACAAGAAAAATGTTGTTTGAGGAGGAATCGGGAGCCACCATTTTATGATTCAATTTTGCGATCTGGTTTTTCTTGGATGTTCTTGGCTTCTCCATCCAAGGTTGGGCTGGGACTTTAATTGTGCCATTCAGTCCTGGTCCAAGGTCCACTCAGTTGGGTGGGGCTCGTGTTTTCCTTTAATTGGCCGATATATACGCCCTCATCATATATACGCCCTCATCACGCATTGTAAGCAAGCAATTGTGCGTACAGTCACAACAATGAGAAGTTCTGCACTGTGTGAAAATAAATCAGGAGGGCGGAGGATACACTAATCAGCTTTTATTGTGTTTTTTGGGGGGGGGGAAGGGAGAGGAAAGGCAGGGCAAAATCCATCACACGCTTCCTTGGCAGGGCAGAGATCACAACGCTAGAATGTAAGTCAATTAAGCATGATATGTTTTTCGTAAATCGCAATCAAAACACACACACACACAATGATGTTATCAGTTGACATCAGGTAGCAAAAACAAACTCGGGGTTAAAAAGGAGAAGTAGGGGGGGGGGAATAACTGGTTAAGGAAGATTAACCAGTCAAGCAGGCAAGAGGTCAACTGGACTGATAATGAAGTGGTATTCAAGAACATATTTTAAAGGCCTCCAAGGTATTCATAAAGAAAAAAAAAATTGGAAGTTTTTAAGAAGAGACTGGACAACCATTTGTCTGAAATGGGATAGGGTTTCCTACCTAAGCAGGGGGGGTTGGACTAGAAGACCTCCAAGGTCCCTTCCAACTCTCTTATTCTATTCTATTCTATTCTATTCTATTCTATTCTATTCTATTCTATTCCTATTCTCTATTCTATTCTCTATTCTATTCCATTCTCCAGTCTATTCCATCCCATTCTATTTTCTATTCTATTTTCTATTCTATTTTCTATTCTATTCTATTCCTATTCCTATTCTATTCTATATTCTATTCTCTATTCTATTCCATTCTCTATTCTATTCCATTCTCTATTCTATTTTCTATTCTATTTTCTATTCTATTCTATTCTATTCCTATTCTATTCTATATTCTATTCTCTATTCTATTCCATTCTCTATCCTATTTCATTCTCTATTCTATTCTATTCTATTCCATCCCATCCCATCCTATTCTATTTCCTATTCTATTCTATTCTATTCTATTCTATTCTATTCTATTCTATTCTATTCTATTCTATTCTACTCTACTCTATTCTATTATCTTCTATTATCTTCTATTTTCTATTCTATTCTATTCTATTCTATTCCATCCCATCCCATTCTATATTCTATTCTATTCTATTCTATTCTATTCTATTCTATTCTATTCTACTCTACTCTACTCTACTCTACTCTACTCTACTCTACTCTACTCTACTCTACTCTACTCTAATTATATTACATTACATTACATTTTCTGGAACAGAAAAGGCATGGGGATAAGTCTAGGAAGGAGCAAATCCACCTCTGGACCCTGTCTTGAGACCCCATCCTCAATTACAGTGACCGAAAGAAGCCATAGCTTTGGTTTGCACATCTAGCATAACTTCCCACCAGCCACCTGCAGGACCATCCCTGAAAATTCTGGAGATTCAAGATTCCGGAGTTCCGGAGACCATCCAAACTGGGAGAACGTGATCCAAAGTGTGTTTTGCACACATTCTTCTTTCTTCTCTTCGGAGGCCTCCACAATAGGATCCTACCTCCTGAAGTCAGAGGAGCTTAAGTGACTCCCACAACAAATATTGCAAAATGCCAACAGGTTGTGCCTGTTCCCAAATGCACAATTCCACCCACCGAGGGTGAACTTCTGAGCACGCAAGACTTCGCTTTGTGGTTTCCTATTTAAGGTATTTTTTTTCCTCCCTCGGAAACCATTTTTTTGTAAACTTTAGGATTTTACAAAGCGCCCGTGATTCACTGGGTAGTGAGTCACAGCCCTCCCTTAAAAATTGTGAGTGCAGACTTAGCATGTGGGATAAATAGCATCGCCTTCTGGAATGTTTGGCTTCTCCAGAGACAATTATTGCCTAGCACTTGCGCAAGGGAGTAGTTGACAGATAGCATCTCTGCCTCCCTTTTCCAGCAACCCAAGAGGGCAAATCTATTTTTAATAGCACTCAAAGGAAAGGTGAAGGAGTGAGACAGGAATTCCTGAGCGGGAATTTTCCCGACCCACAACAACCTTCCCGTCTTAGAACTTGCAGGAGCTATCCAATGAGGAAGAAGGTTTAGAAACTTCGGTTGAGGTGCACCTTTCCCAGATCCTATGCCAACCTGAGCATGAATTGAGGGGCTGCCACAAAAAAGAGGGGGGTCAACCTATTCTCCAAAGCACCTGAAGGCAGGACAAGAAGCAACAGATGGAAATTAATTAAGGAGAGAAGCAACCTAGAACTAAGGAGAAATTTCCTGAGAGTTAGAACAATTAATCAGTGGAACAAGTTGCTTCCAGAAATTGTGAATGCTCCAACACTGGAAGTTTTAAAGAAGAGACTGGACAGCCATTTGTCTGAAATGGTATACTGTCTCCTGCCTGAGTAGGGGGCTGGACTAGAAGACCTCCAAGATCCCTTCCAACTATTCTATTCTATTCTATTCTATTCTATTCTAATTCTATTCTATATTCTATTTTATTCTATTTTATTCTATTTTATTCTATTTTATTCTATTCTATTCTATATTCTATTCTATTATTATTTTGTTCTGTTCTATTCTATTCTATTTCCAAACAATGAGAACAATTAACCAATGGAACGACTTGCATCCAGAAGTTGTAGGTGCTCCATCACTGGAGATTTTTAAGAAGAGGCTGGACATTCAGTTGTCTGAAATGGTTTATGGTTTCCTGCCTGAGCAAGGGGCTGGACTAGAAGACCTCCAAGGTCCCTTCCAGCTTCTCTTCTTCTCTTCTCTTCTCTTCTCTTCTCTTCTCTTCTATTCTATTCTATTCTATTCTATTCTATTCTGTATTTTATTTCTATTCTATTCTATTCTATTCTATTCTGTTCTGTTCTGTTCTGTTCTATTCTATTCTTATTTTGTTCTGTTCTATTCTATTTCCTAACAACGCGAACAATTAACCAATGGAACGACTTGCATCCAGAAGTTGTAGGTGCTCCCATCACTGGAGATTTTTAAGAAGAGATTGGACACTCAGTTGTCTGAATTGGTTTAGGGTTTCCTACTTGAGCAGGGGGCTGGACTAGAAGACCTCCAACGTCCCTTCCAACTTGGTTATTCTGTTCTCCTGTTATTCTTTCGTCACCAGCAACCAATGGATTATCTTCTAAAGCAGCAATGGCACAGTGCTTGGCAACCTGGAGCTATCAGAACTCTATTGGGGGGGGGGGGGATATTTCACAGGCTTTTTAATCATTTTCCTTCTGATAGGAGAAATCCCTTTGAATCTCCCTCTCCTTGAAAGCAGAAAAAATTGGTAACGTTCTCCAAAGCATGGTCTACCTACATTTATTCCGTTGCATCTGCCAAAGGAACTACGTTCTGGAATGTTTTGAAAATACGATTGAAAAGTTTTCAAGGAACTCAAGAAAATGTTGGCGTTACAATGGAAATCGGCCAACACCACCAGCTTTAAAATTAGATACATTTCAGGCAAGAATATCTATAGTTATCAACTATAGTCCGAGGGTCTTCTCTATCACGCCAATTGCCCTTGGGAAGAGCATACGCATGATTCCAACATTCCAATCACCTTGACCCCCATTGGCTTTTCATGAGGTCTAGAAACCTGGATTATTCCTATAAGACCAGAGGCCGTTTCCTCGTGGTTTTGCCTTTGTGCTTTAGCCACCCGTTGTGTTTTATATCATGGTGCACCTTTGTTTTATTAGGTTTTGACATATACAACCCTATGTTAGCCGGCCAGATTCTCTATTCTCTGTTCTCAAGCTGGGCAGCCACATAAATCAAATCAGCCAATGAGTAAACAAGCAGGCACCTTGTTAGTTCTTGGAAGCTGAGCAGGTTGCTGGGGAACGGAAAAATCCGTTTGTGCTTCTGTCTTGTTGGTGAGTTTCCCGAGAGACATCTCATTTTAGTGGCGAATAAGAATGCAAAGTTGATGCTGAAAACCTTAGCCTGGCCTAACACAAGTATTACCTTTTGGGGGGACTGCCGCCAAAAAACTCAACAAGCCAGAGTTAGAATAACAGAGTTGGAAGGGACCTTGGAGGTCTTCTAGTCCAGCCCCTTGCTCAGGCAGGAACCCTATACCAATCTTGTCCAATCTTTTTGTTTAAAACTTCCAGTGTTGGATGGAGCATTCACCGCTTCTGGAGGCAAGTTGTTCCACTGGTTAATTGTTCTCACGATCAGGAAATTTCTCCTTAGTTCTAGGTTGAATCTCTCTTTGATTAGTTTCCATCCGTTGCTTCTTGTCCTGCCTTCAGGGGCTTTGGAGAATAGCTTGACTCCCTGTTCTTTGGGGCAGCCCCTGAGATACTGGAAGACTGCTATCATGTCCCCCCTCGTCCTTCTCTTCATTAAACTAGACATACCCAATTCCAGCAACCGTTCCTTATATGTTTTAGCCTCCAGTCCCCTGATCATCTTTGTTGCTCTTCTCTGCACCCTTTCTAGAGTCTCAACATCTTTTTTACATCGTGGTGACCAAAACTGGATGCCGTATTCCAAGTGTGGCCTTACCAAGGCATTGTAAAGTGGTATTAATACTTCACGTGATCTTGATTCTACCCCTCTGTTAATGCAGCCTAGCACTGTGTTGGCCTTTTTGGCAGCTGCAGCACACAGCTGGCTCCTATTTAAGGGATTGTCCACTAGGACATGTTTTATATATGTTTTATATGTTTTAGCCTCCAGATGTTTTAGCCTCATCTTTGTTGCTTTTCTCCGCATGAGTCTTTCCAAGCTTCTCTTTTCCGCGCAAACTTTTAAATTGATCCTTCTCATTTGCAATTAGAGTTTCCCCAAAAGGCCTTGATGTAAGAAGGGGATCTTGTTGTATGGAACAACCTGATAAGCCAGCGTGTATTTCCACCAGGCAGGTCACAGCAGGTGTGTGCCGTAGAGGTTGGCCTGTTACACAAGCCTCCCCTAGGGAAATGTTGCTCCCTTGAGGGTCAGAGAAAGCTGGGCTGGTTCCCGCACGTGGTGCCAAACACAAACAGTGGCGCTCTCCACCTTAAGCAGGTGGGGAGAGAGATGATAACATTCGTGGCTGGCGTGACTTTTCTCCGACATCACTGGGACCGGTCTGCAAATAACCGGCTGGTTCAAAAACTCTTGACAGCATGAATGCATCTTGAGCTTAGTAGTGAAGGTTGATTTTCTAACAGTATAACAAAGGTGGGAGGGACCTTGGAGGTCTTCTAGTCCAACCCCCTGCTCAGGCAGGAGACGCTATACCATTTCAGACAGGTGGCTGTCCAGTTAGGGAGGGAGGGAGGGAGGGAGGGAGGAAGGAAGGAAGGAAGGAAGGAATAGCAGAATAACAGAGTAACAAAATTGGAAGTGATCTTGGAGGTCATCTAGTCCAACCCCCTGCTCAGGCAGGAAATCCTACACCATTTCAGACAAATGGCTGTCCAGTCTCTTCTTGAAAACTTCCAGTGTTGAAGCATTCACCGCTTCTGGAGGCAAGGCGTCCCACTGGTTAATTGTTCTAACTGTCAGGAAGTTTATCCTTGGTTCTAGGTTGCTTCTCTCCTTGATTAGCTTCCATCCATTGCTTCTTGTCCTGCCTTCAAATTCAAATTTGGGATAGAGCTGGAAGGGACTTTGGAGGTCTTCTAGTCCAACCCCCTGCTCAAGCAGGAGACCTCATACCATTTCAGAAAAGTGGCTGTCCAGTTTGATTATTGATTATTGATTATTTGATTATTTCAAAGCTATGTTCTTTTCCACTCCTGCCCTTCTAGAATTCTTTGGTGCAATTACATTCTGTCTGGCGTTAGAAGAGTTGGTCAACTGGTTCCAGGAAAGAGGCTGGTAGTTTGTAAGAACTTGTTGGTTCAGGCTTCCACTGAAAAATCCCACACACCTTTGCATTTGATTGGGAAATGTTGACAAAGCTTCCCTGGCTTTGGAGAACATCTGGAGAACATCCTAAAATAAGGTGCAAGGTCCATATTCAGAATAACAGAGCTGGAAGGGACCTTGGAGATCTTCTAGTCCAAGCCCCCGCTCAAGAAGGAGACCTCATACCATTTCAGACAAGTGGCTGTCCAATCTCTTCTTAAGAACCTCCAGTGATGGAGCACCCACAACTTCTGGAGGCAACTCGTTCCACCGATTAATTGTTCTCACAATTAAAGACATTTCTCCTTCGTTCTAGGTTGCTTCTCTCCCTTGATTAGTTTCCATCCATTGCTTCTTGTCCTGCCTTCGGAAGGTGCTTTGGAGAACGTTCGGTATAGGCTTCTTCAGGACCCAACCTTCTACAGGATGGATCGAAACCTCTCAATCCTGTCTCTTGTGTTGGTCTTCATACCAACATCTCACCTGTCCATTCTCAGATGCAACATGTCTTCTTAACCTTAGACGGTCACGCAGAAAAAGGAAAACAGCTACCATCTTGTTCTCGGTGGCATCTCACCTGGACTTCTGAAGACTGTCATCTCAACACATCTGGAAGAAGCCAGGCTGGAGAAAGTTGGCTTTCTCTAAGCGCTATCCAAGCTTCACAACATATTTTCTCAGCCCTGTAGACCTCTCCGGAGAGTTGGGTGTTTGCCTAATATGTCCTAACTTTGACCGTTGAAAGCCGGCCATTTGTGTCTCGAGTTAGGACTCCGGATTGATTTGTTGGAGGCTCCGTTTGTGTGTGTGTTTCCTTGGCTAGCTGTGGTATTTTCATGGAATGCACAAGGCTTGTCTTGAAGTAAACACGCCCAGGCCTGCTAAGTGAGGAAAATCTCTGAACTGTGAAGACCAGATTCTGTGAACACAGGCCTGAGCGTCCCTAAACAACACCTCCTGAATTATATAAGGCAAGGAGACTGCATTCCTTGCGAAGCTAAACAGGACACTTGGCATGTATCCTGAGAGATGATTCATTCAAAGATATTGGCTAGAGGGCAAAAGAGCGCATTTAAATATGCCCTGTCAAAGTCTTAGAGGAAGAACCAAGCTTTTGTAGGCACCCAAAGGTGCTCTTTCAAGAGGCAACTGGACTTTCTTGTTTCTCTTTGAAGACGCTTCGCTTCTCATCTAAGAAGCTTCTTCAGCTCTGACTGGATGGTGGAGGATGGAAGGATTTATACTCCTCACAGACAGTTGGTCATTTGCATTTTTAGAGAGCCGTTGAGGCCACTTGGAGGTTCACCTGTGTCCTCAAAGTCACCTGAGCGGTGCAAATGGGAGTGGAGCCTTCTTGGCTGCAGGATGTTTTCTGCCCTGGGTCCCTTCCTTGTTGGAGACGGGCGCAGGCTGTTGGGGGTGAGTCAGGGTTGTCTGCATCTCACACTGAAGCGCAAATGGGTCTTGTAGTCTGCAACGTTTTCTGGAAATCTGTTCACACTCCTGCATAATTCAAAAAGCGTTCATCCCCAAGTGCATAGCTGAATGTCTATGGAGGTTCTCCATCATCCAGGTCATGGTTGTCCCAAAGGTGCTTTTTTCAAGAGGCAACTGGACTTTCTTGTTTTTCTTTGAAGACGCTTCGCTTCTCATCCCAGAAGCTTCTTCAGCTCTGACTGGATGGTGGGGCATGGATAGATTTTGTAGACTGCAATGTTTTCTGGAGATCCATTCAAACTCCCTCACCCTTCAAAGGGGGTTCATCCCAAAGTGCATGGCTGAATGTCTATGGAGATTCTCCATCATCCAGGTCAGGGTTGTCCCAAAGGTCCCCACCCTCCAGTCATTCTCCTTTGATCAGCATTAAACAAATATCGTTCCTAATACTCTCAATACATACACGGTTGGATATAAACATTTTTTCTCGTGTTTGTACATGTAACAGGAACATCACCCTGTAGAATCTTTTCTGATCGGATTAGGTTTCAATTGTGGTTGAAAAAAAATCATCTTATTAACTCACTATATGTGTTTTATATTTTGATAAACCAATACGACTATTAATAAAAAAAATAAATACATTTGAGTCGGTTGCCAAGCGTCTGAATTTTCGCCAGTTGACCGTGGAGATGCCGCAACGGGCATTATGTGTGGAAAACAGTCCTAAGTCAAACGGTCACTAAACAAACTGTTGTAAGTCAAGGACTAGTTGTATATATGCACCTTCCTCCCTGTCATTTAGGCACAAGGGTGATTTAGCCCATCACCCCCAAGACGATTCCTCTAAACTCTTCAGATTCCTACTTCCCCTCCCTCTCTTTTTTTATTTCCCTATTTTGTAATTTACTGCTATTTTGACCCTTGTGTGTTCAATGGCCCCCAGCCACAGCGAAGACAGGGCAAGGAAGCTATAAATTCCATAAATGAATAAGATCAATAAGATAAAAATAAAAGGCGGATGCGATCAAGGATCATCCATCACGGCAAAACAAGGCAGCCGAGGTCCCCATGCGTCTAGCTTCTCATTTTGCACTTTAGAATCTTTGCTCTCTCCTGGAAGCCCAAATGAAGGAAAAATAGGGTGGAAAACTGGCACCCTACAAATATTTGTGGTCGTGTGTGCAGATGTATGTTTATATTCATGCCAAGGGTGATGAAATTTAGTTCCCTCGAGGGGGGGCACTTCATAAATAAATTCAGGGCAACGCAAATTTGGGGCAACTCTCTTTAGTTCTAGGTTGCTTCTCTCCTTGATTAGTTTCCATCCGTTGCTTCTTGTCCTGCTTTCTGGTGCTTTGGAGAATAGGCTGACCCCCTTTTCTCTGGGGCAGCCCCTATAAAAGACTTCTATCATGTTACCCCTAATCCTTTCCTCTTTGTTTAGACTAGTGTAGAACATAGACTCATACGGGGGGAAGGGACCTTGGAGGTCTTCTANGAAGGAAGGAAGGAAGGAAAAAAAAATAGCAGAATAACAGAGTAACAAAATTGGAAGGGACCTTGGAGGTCTTCTAGTCCAACCCCCTTCTCAGGCAGTAAATCCTACACCATTTCAGACAAGTGGATGTCCAGTCTCTTCTTGAAAACTTCCAGTGTTGGAGCATTCACCGCTTCTGGGGGCAGGTTGTTCCACTGGTTAATTGTTCTCACTGTCAGGAAATTTCTCCTTAGTTCTAGGTGGCTTCTCTCCTTGATTAGCTTCCACCCGTTGCTTCTTGTCCTGCCTTCAAATTCAAATTTGGGATAGAGCTGGAAGGGACTTTGGAGGTCTTCTAGTCCAACCCCCTGCTCAAGCAGGAGACCCCATACCATTTCAGAAAAGTGGCTGTCCAGTTTGATTATTGATTTTTGATTATTTGATTATTTCAAAGGTATGTTCTTTTCCACTCCTGCCCTTCTAGAATTCTTTGGTGCAATTACATTCTGTCTGGCGTTAGAAGAGTTGGTCAACTGGTTCCACGAAAGAGGCTGGTAGTTTGTAAGAACTTGTTGGTTCAGGCTTCCATTGAAAAATCCCACACACCTTTGCATTTGATTGGGAAATGTTGACAAAGCTTCCCTGGCTTTGGAGAACATCTGGAGAACATCCTAAAATAAGGTGCAAGGTCCATATTCAGAATAACAGAGCTGGAAGGGACCTTGGAGATCTTCTAGTCCAAGCCCCCGCTCAAGAAGGAGACCCCATACCATTTCAGACAAGTGGCTGTCCAATGTCTTCTTAAGAACCTCCAGTGATGGAGCACCCACAACTTCTGGAGGCAAGTCGTTCCACCGATTAATTGTTCTCACAATTAAAGACATTTCTCCTTCGTTCTAGGTTGCTTCTCTCCTTGATTATTTTCCATCCATTGCTTCTTGTCCTGCCTTCGGAAGGTGCTTTGGAGAACGTTCGGTATAGGCTTCTTCAGGACCCAACCTTCTACAGGATGGATCGAAACCTCTCAATCCTGTCTCTTGGGTTGGTCTTCATACCAACATCTCACCTGTCCATTCTCAGATGCAACATGTCTTCTTAACCTTAGACGGACACGCAGAAAAAGGAAAATAGCTACCATCTTGTTCTCAGTGGCATCTCACCTGGACTTCTGAAAACTGTCATCTCAACACATCTGGAAGAAGCCAGGCTGGAGAAAGTTGGCTTTCTCTAAGCGCTATCCAAGCTTCACAACATATTTTCTCAGCCCTGTAGACCTCTCCGGAGAGTTGGGTGTTTGCCTAATATGTCCTAACTTTGACCGTTGAAAGCCGGCCATTTGTGTCTCGAGTTAGGACTCCGGATTGATTTGTTGGAGGCTCCGTTTGTGTGTGTGTTTCCTTGGCTAGCTGTGGTATTTTCATGGAATGCACAAGGCTTGTCTTGAAGTAAACACGCCCAGGCCTGCTAAGTGAGGAAAATCTCTGAACTGTGAAGACCAGATTCTATGAACACAGGCCTGAGCGTCCCTAAACAACACCTCCTGAATTATATAAGGCAAGGAGATTGCATTCCTTGCGAAGCTAAACAGGACACTTGGCAAGTATCCTGAGAGATGATTCATTCAAAGATATTGGCTAGAGGGCAAAAGAGCGCATTTAAATATGCCCTGTCAAAGTCTTAGAGGAAGAACCAAGCTTTTGTAGGCACCCAAAGGTGCTCTTTCAAGAGGCAACTGGACTTTCTTGTTTTTCTTTGAAGACGCTTCGCTTCTCATCCCAGAAGCTTCTTCAGCTCTGACTGGATGGTGGGGGAAATGGAAGGATTTATACTCCTTGCAGACAGTTGGTCATTTGCATTTTTAGAGAGTCGTTGAGGCCACTTGGAGGTTTACCTGTGTCCTCAGGGTCACCTGAGTGGTGCAAATGGGTGTGAGGCCTTCTTGGCTGCAGGATGTTTTCTGCCCTGGGTCCCTTCCTTGTTGGAGACGGGCGCAGGCTGTTGGGGGTGAGTCAGGGTTGTCTGCATCTCACAATGAAGCGCAAATGGGTCTTGTAGTCTGCAACGTTTTCTGGAAATCTGCTCACACTCCTGCATAATTCAGAAGGTGTTCATCCCCAAGTGCATAGCTGAATGTCTATGGAGGTTCTCCATCATCCAGGTCAGGGTTGTCCCAAAGGTGCTTTTTTCAAGAGGCAACTGGACTTTCATCTTTTTCTTTGAAGATGTTTCGCTTCTCATCCCAGAAGCTTCTTCAGCTCTGACTGGATGGTGGGGCATGGATAGATGTTGTAGCCTGCAATGTTTTCTGGAGATCCGTTCAGACTCCCTCACCCTTCGAAGGGGGTTCATCCCAAAGTGCATGGCTGAATGTCTATGGAGATTCTCCATCATCCAGGTCAGGGTTATCCCAAAGGTCCCTACCCTCCAGTCATTCTCCTTCGATCAGCATTAAACAAATATCGTTCCTAATACTCTCAATACATACACGGTTGGATATAAACATTTTTTCTCATGTTTGTACAAGAGACAGGAACATCACCCTGTAGAATCTTTTCTGATCAAATTAGGTTTCAATTGTGGTTGTAAAAAAATCATCTTATTAACTCACTATATGTGTTTTATATTTTGATAAACCAATACGACTATTAATAAAAAAAATAAATACATTTGAGTCGGTTGCCAAGCGTCTGAATTTTCGCCAGTTGACCGTGGAGATGCCGCAACGGGCATTATGTGTGGAAAACAGTCCTAAGTCAAACGGTCACTAAACAAACTGTTGTAAGTCAAGGACTAGTTGTATATATGCACCTTCCTCCCTGTCATTTAGGCACAAGGGTGATTTAGCCCATCACCCCCAGGACGATTGCTCTAAACTCTTCAGATTCCTACTTCCCCTCCCTCTCTTTTTTTATTTCCCTATTTTGTAATTTACTGCCATTTTGACCCTTGTGTGTTCAATGGCCCCCAGCCACAGCGAAGACAGGGCAAGGAAGCTATAAATTCCATAAATGAATAAGATCAATAAGATAAAAATAAAAGGCGGATGCGATCAAGGATCATCCGTCACGGCAAAACAAGGCAGCCGAGGTCCCCATGCGTCTAGCTTCTCATTTTGCACTTTAGAATCTTTGCTCTCTCCTGGAAGCCCAAATGAAGGAAAAATAGGGTGGAAAACTGGCACCCTACAAATATTTGTGGTCATGTGTGCAGATGTATGTTTATATTCATGCCAAGGGTGATGAAATTTAGTTCCCTCGAGGGGGGGCACTTCATAAATAAATTCAGGGCAACGCAAATTTGGGGCAACTCTCTTTAGTTCTAGATTGCTTCTCTCCTTGATTAGTTTCCATCCGTTGCTTCTTGTCCTGCTTTCTGGTGCTTTGGAGAATAGGCTGACCCCCTTTTCTCTGGGGCAGCCCCTATAAAAGACTTCTATCATGTTACCCCTAATCCTTTCCTCTTTGTTTAGACTAGTGTAGAACATAGACTCATACGGGGGGAAGGGACCTTGGAGGTCTTCTAGTCCAGCCCTCCGCTCAAACAGGATACCCTAAATCATTCCAAACAAATGGCTGTCCAGTCTCTTCTTAAAAACCTCCAGCGATGGAGCACCCACAACATTCTGGAGGCAAGTCGTTCCACTGATTAATTGTTCCAACTGTCAGGAAATTTCTCCTTAGTTCTAGTTTGGTTCTCACCCTGATTCGTTTCCATCCGTTGCTTCTTGTCCTGCCTTCTGGTGCTTTGGAGAAATAGATTCACCCATCCTCCCCCAGGCAAACCTGGGAGAATGACGGAATAACAGAATTGGAAGGGGCCTTGGAGGTCTTCTAGTCCAGCCCCCTGCTCAAGCAGGAGACCCTCTGTCGTTCCAGATAAATGGGTATCCAATCTCTTCTTGAAAACTACCAGTGATGGAGCACCTACAACTTCTGCAGGCAGATTGTTCCACTGGTTAATTGTTCTAACTGTCAGAAAGTTTCTCCTTAGTTCTAGGTTGCTTCTCTCCTTGATTAGTTTCCATCCGTTGCTTCTACTCCTGCCTTCAGGTGCTTTGGAGAAGAACTTGACTCCCTCTTCTTTGGGGCAGCCCCTGAGATATTGGAAGAATGCTATCATGTCCCCCCTGGTCCTTCTCTTCATTAAACTGGACATACCCAATTCCAGCAACCGTTCCTTATATGCTTTAGCCTCCAGTGCCCTAATCATCTTTGTTGCTCTTCTCTGCACTCTTTCTAGAGTCTCGACAATCTTTTTTTATATCATGGCAATCAAAAGAGATGAAGCTCCAGACTGGCACAAAGCCCACCAGTTCCCTTTCTGAGAAATGGGTGGCAACCTGGTGAGAACATCCAGGAAACTTTCTCCAGTGCCCCCATCACTACAGCTGGGAAGCAGATCGCCAAGAATTGCTCCCTATCTTTTTGATCTGCTGCTCTTGTTCCCGTCTTTGAAGGACGCCTACTGCAATCTGGCTCAAGGCCTATATATAACCTGCTGTTTCCTAGGTTTCTCGTCAAAAGTAAGGCCGTATGGCATCTTGTGTGCAAGCCAGATTCTTCCTCCAAAGAAGCCAAGGTTGATTCAATAGCAGTGATGGCGAACCTTTTAGAGACCGAGTGCCCAAACGTCAACCCCAAACCCACTTATGTATTGCCGGGTGCCGGGTGGGCGTGGTCCGCCGGGTGGGCGTGGCTACAGTGGTCATGGCAGATGGGTGGGCGTGGCCAGCTCGATGTTGCTCCTGGGGAGGGATGCCTGTGGGGGCCGGGCAGGGTTGGGGGAGATCCAGGGGTCTCTGGTGGGTGGGGTGGTGGGCAGGAGGCTGGTTCTGCGGGGTGAGGCGAGGCAGGGTGGGGGTGCCATGTCGCAGGGCGAGGCAGGGGCCGGGGCGGCTGCTGCCTGACACTATTGGCCCCCGCACACAAAGGCCAGCAAGCGCATGGGTGTTTGGATGCATCCGGCCACGTGGGGTTGAAGAGGATGGTTACCATCTCTGGGGCATGGCGCGCGTGCCCACAGAGAGGGCTCCGAGTGCTGCCTCTGGCACACGTGCCATAGGTTCGCCACCACTGATTTATGGCCTTCGTTAAATAGACACAGTGGCCTACTTTCTCAAAAACCTCGTTGGCTATCGTGCTTTCTGTTCATGCAGTCATCGTGTCGCTGCAATGTCAGCAGCTCTTCAGCTGCGTATCAAAAGGAAGGATGGGGTGGACCATATTTGCACCCCAGGAAGAAAGAGACGCAGGGGCCAAGAAGCTGAAAAAGGATCCCTTTCCTACAAAATTCAGCAATCCAAAGAAAATGGGGATTTTTTTTAAAAAAAACATATTTTACGCAAAAGATTAAAACACAAAATCCAGAGGGGGGAAGGAAAAAAAAAAGTTAACAAAGACAAAGCAGAACTAGACGAGACCAGTTTTTTAAAAAATGAGCCATCTTGGATCCAGGATCTATCCCCTGCAACATTTTGCTGCAGTTTACAACCTTCTCCTTGGAAGGCCTCCATGCTGTTGTTGCACATAACACAACGAAAGCGAAAGACGAAGCTCAAATGAAAGGTTTCAGCTGCGCAAACCACAATCCCACGTGATTCAGAGGGACTGGGGGGGGACTGTACAGTCAGAGATACAAATATTTCTAACCTGCCTAAAGAATCAGCAGCATAAACTGTTTTTAAAAAATTGCAATAAACAGAGAAGCGAATGTTCAGAATGCAGAAGTACCAGCTTCTCAAAGCAGCCAAATGTTTTAGCGAGAAAAAACGGGCAGTCCAAAAAGTTGGAGGTGGCCGTGATATAGGAGAGTGATGCACAGCTAAACTCTTATCCAAAAAGTCTACCCTGGTAATAAATAACATAATGAGGAAAGGTAGAGCTTTGGCCATTGCAATTATTATTATTTTAAAAAAGGCATACTTGAAACTGACTAGCACAGGGAAGCTGGCGTCTGGGATTCAAAGTTAGGTGGACAGAGAAACATTTAGGAGAATAAATCTGAAATAAGGGGTCCAAAATGGTCAATATTCTAGAAGACAAAGCTTTGTAACCAACATAATGAGTAAGGACAGACCTTTGACTGTTGTAATTATTATTTTGAAAAAGTATACTTGAAACTGACTAGCACAGGGAAGCTGGCCTCTGGGATTCAAAGTTACGTGGACAGAGAAATATTTAGGAAATAAATCTGAAATAAGGGATCAAAAATAGCGAAGATTCTAGAAAACAAAGCTTTGTAACCAACATAATGAGGAAAGACGAAATTTGACCATTGTAATTATTATTTTTTTTAAAAATGTACTTGAAACTGACTAGCACAGGAAGCTGGTCTCTGGGGTTCAAAGTTACATAGACAGCAAAATATTTAGGAAATAAATTTGAAATAAGGGATCAAAAATGGTCAAGACCCTAGAAGACAAAGCTTTGTAACCAACATAATGAGGAAAGATGGACCTTTGACCATTGTAATTTTTTTTAAGAAGTGTACTTGAAACTGACTAGCACAGGAAGCTGGCCTCTGGGATTCAAAGTTACATGGACAGAGAAACACTTAGGAGAATAAATCTGAAATAAGGGCTCAAAAAGGGTGAAGATTGTAGACGAGAAAGCTTTGAAAATGCTTTGCAGGACGGACCGACAACTGTCCCATGAAAACGACAGACGAGTCCCATTTAAAAAGTCTCATCTGTGTTTCCAGAAGTCCCCACGACAGGTGAGATAGATCAAAACGCAATTTCCTTTGTGTCTTGTGCCCAAATAATCCAAAGAAGGAGAATTAAAAGCACACTGCAATTAGTCAGGATGGATTCCAGATGTGCACCTGCAGGACTTCGAAGCTGCTCTCAAAACGCAACGGCTACATATTGTCATGTGGCCAAAAGAGAAACGGGAACAAAGAAAGCCAGCCATCACACCATGTTTGTCAGCTTAATCGCACCACAATCTTCCAAATTTAGTTCTTACCTAAGCCAGCATCTAACAGTCACACAGTACAGAGAGTCTGTTGGGGGGGGGGGAATTAACTTCATTTGATTCGTTTAGTACAGGGGTAGGCAACCTTGGCTCTTTGATGACTCGTGGACTTCAACTCCCAGAATTCCTAAGCCAGCATGGCTCAGCTTGGAAACCTCTCCCTTTCCTCTCAGCATGGCTGGCTCAGGAATTCTGGGAGCTGAAGTCCACGAGTCATAAAAGAGCCAAGGTTGCCTACCCCTGATCTAAACTCATCAAATCATGATCTAGATCGGGGGTAGGGAACCTTGGCTCTTGTATGACTCGTGGACTTCAACTCCCAGAATTCCTAAGCCAGCATGGAAACCTCTCCATTTCTCCTCAGCATGGCTGGCTCAGGAATTCTGGGAGTTGGTTGAAGTCCACGAGTCATAAAAGAGCCAAGGTTGCCTTCCCCCTGGTTTAGTAATACGACTAATTTTGAAGTCGTTTTTGAAAGAAGATTTACACCAGGGGTGGGGAAACTCTGTGCTGTCACCTCCACGTGAATTTCCAATCAGTTCAAGAGAGCGATGGGAACATTTTTGATTCTGGAAAACATCCAAGTTCTGAAGTCCCAACAGTGAAATTGCCCACTGCTATCAAATTCACCCTGGCTCAGATTTATTACCTAAGGTTTTCCAGAAGATCAAAAAGTCCGCCAGAGCTTTAATGGCATCCTTGAGAGCTGAGCTTGTCTCAAGAACGTTTGTTTGTCATAAACAAAAGCAATTGCAAAAGAGAGCATTAAAAATAAAAAATAAAAAACCAGAAACGGAAGCCACCCAATAATGTGGCATAATGTGCAGAACCAACACTTGTGGCTGAAACAAACAAACCAGAGTTAACCCAAAGGTGCTTTTTTTTCCCCCAAGAGGCAACTGGGCTTCCTTTGTTTTTCCTTTGAAGATGTTTCGCTTCTCGCTCGAGAAGCTTCTTCCGTTCTGATGGAACTTTAAATCCTTCCATTTCTCCCACCATTCAGTCAGAGTTGAAGAAGCTTCTTGGATGAGAAGCAAAATGTCTTCAACTCCAGCTGCCTCTTGAAAAAGCCTCTTTGGGACAACCATGACCTGGATGACGGAGAATCTCCACAGACATGAAGATACGATTCTCCCAAGAGTTATGGATGACTGAGAATCTCCCTAAACTAGAGTTAAAGCAACCTGGTTTAGCAAAGGAAAAGGGAGAAGCCATTTCTTCATTCCTCATCTTTTATAGCTTCGAGTAAGCAGGGGATTAAGAACATCATAGATGCTCTCCTGAGTTGGACTACTATTAACAGAAGGATAGAATCAAGATCACGTGAAGTGCGAATACCACTTTACAATGCCACACTTGGTAAGGCCACACTTGGAATGCTGCATCCAGTTTTGGTCACCACGATGTAAAAAACATATTGAGACTCTGGAAAGAGTGCAGAGAAGAGCAACAAAGATGATCAGGGGACTGGAGGCTAAAACATATAAGGAACGGTTGCTGGAATTGGGTATGTCTAGTTTAACGAAGAGAAGGACGAGGGGGGACAGGATAGCGGTGTTCCAATATCTCAGGGGCTGCCCCAAAGAAGAGGCAGTCAAGCTATTCTCCAAAGCACCTGAAGGCAGGACAAGAAACAACGGATGGAAACTAACCAAGGAGAGAAGCAACCTGGAACTAAGGAGAAACTTCCTGACAGTGAGAACAACTAACCAGTGGAACAACCTGCCTCCAGAAGCGGTGAATGCTCCAACACTGGAAGTTTTAAGAAGAGATTGGACAGCGATTTGTCTGAAATGGTATAGGGTTTCCTGGCTGAGCAGGGGATTGGACTAGATGACCTTCAAGGTCCCTTCCAACTTTACTATTATTATTATTATTATTATTATTATTATTATTATTAGTATTAGTATTAGTATTAGTATTAGTATTAGTAGTATTATTATATGGTATAGGGTTTCCTGCCTGAGCAGGAGGTTGAACTAGATGACCTCCAAGGTCCCTTCCAACATTGTTGTTGTTGTTGTTGTTGTTGTTGTTGTTATTATTTATTCCCTGGTTCTGGAAGGACAAAAGGATACAATCAGATGACAAAGGCATCCATCACAGTTGCCATGACTTAGACCAGGGGGTCTTCCAACTTGGCCCTTTTATGCCTTGTGGACTTCAACTCCCAGAATTCCTCAGCCAGCATGCCTGGGTTAAAGGGAAGATGATCTTCACCCTTGCTAGCCTCTGATTTCCTCCAGGGTCCAATCCAAAGATCATAACCAAAAACGAGAGTGTCAGGAACCATTAGAGGACAAACGTCAATGCATATATTAAGTCTTATTGATGTGCCTGGCCTGAGGAATTCTGGGAGCTGAAGTCCACACGTCATAAAAGGGCCACGTTTGAAGTCTTAGACAAAGGGTGCTCCCTTGGAGGAGGGAAGGAAGAGGGTGCCCCACCTAATTTCTCCATCCGCCACCCACAGAACGAAATTGGAAGACAAGAGTGTCAGCAACCCAAACATGACGAATGAGCTTGAGGCGTCAGATCCAACCTGGGCGAACTCTTGAAGTCCTGTCCAGACAGGCATCTTTATCTAACAACCCAGTCCTCCCTAGAGCCTTCTGCTTGGGCGGTGATTATTCCTCATCCCTCCTAAATAATCACCAATCATGAGGAATAATATAATCTTATCAAACCCCCTC
>NW_015390203.1:0-13671 GCF_001527695.2 Protobothrops mucrosquamatus
CAGCTCAGGTCTCCCTCTGGGGTGCTTTCGCTGCACTAGTTCTCCATACAGGAGATCTTTCAGAATTCGACCATCAGCCATTCTCATGACATGCCCAAGCCAGCGTAGACATCGCTGTTTCAATAGTGTATACATGCTAGAGATTCCAGCACATTCCAGGACTGTGCTATTTGGGACTTTGTCATGCCAGGTGATGTCAAGAATATGTCGGAGACAGCGCATATGAAAAGTGTTGAGCTTTCTCTCCTGCCATATGTGAAGAGTCCAAGACTCACTGCAGTACAAGAGTGTGCTCAAGATGCAGGCTCTATAGACCTGGATCTTTATATGTTCTGTCAACTTCTTAATAAGCCATACTCTCTTTGTAAGTCTGGAAAATGTGATGGCCGCTTTATCAATATGTTTATTCAGCTCAACAACAGTGCCCTTCATACCCTCATGAAAGGACCTGATGATGTTGAGGAGCTGAGGTGGACATCCAATCTTGAAGAGAATTTTATATAAGCCGTCCCTACTAACCAAGTCAAAAGCCTTCATAAGATTTATGAAGGCTATGAAAAGTGGCTTTCTTTGTTCTCTGCATTTCTCCTGCAACTGTCTAAGGGAAAATACCATGTCAATGGTGGATCTGTTGGCTTGGAATCCACACTGTGATTCTGGATAGAGTCTCTCTGCAAGCACCTGGAGCCTCTTCAGTACGACGTGGGCAAGCAGCTTCCCTACAACACTAAGAAGAGAGATGCTGTTGTTGTTACAATCACCCCTGTCACCTTTGTTCTTATACAGTGTGACGGTATTTGCATCCTTCATGTCCTGTGGTACTCCACCTTCCCTCCAACAAAGGCAGAAAATTTTGTGCAATTCAGTGAGGATGCTCTCTTTGCAGCACTTCAGGATTTTGGCAGGGATGTTATCTTTCCTGCGTGCCTTGCCAAAGGCAAGGGAGTCCAGGGCCACATTTAATTCTTCTAGAGTTGGTTCACTGTCGAGCTCCTCCAAGACAGGCAGGCACTCAATAGTATTTAATGCTTCTTCAGTTACCTAATTTTCTCTGGAATATAACTCAGAGTAGTGCTGCACCCAGCGTGCCATCTGCTGTGCTCGGTCCCGGATAACCTCGCCTATGGCAGACTTCAGAGGGGCAGATTTCTTTTGTATTGGACCTATGGCCTGCTTAATGCCATCATATATCCCCTTGATGTTGCCTGTGTCAGCTGCTATCTGGATCCGAGAGCAAAGCTGCAGCCAATAGTCGTTAGCACATCTCCTGGCGGTCTGTTGGACTTTGCTACGCACAGCTTGCAGAACCCATAAGTTGCACTCGCTGGAACAGGATTTATATGCAATTAAAGCTCTCCTTTTTTCCTCGATGGCTGGCATCAGGTCCTCCAAATGGGCTTCAAACCAATCTGCTGTCTTTCTGGTCTCTTTACCAAATATTGACAAGGCGGTGTTATAAACAACGTTCTTGAAATATACCCAACGTTCAGATGCATTTGCTTCAGCCGGGCCTGGGAGAGTCTCCTTTAGTACTTGTGCAAAATCCTCCACTTTGCCCTGATTGTGGGTCTTGCTAGTATCGATACGTGGTCTTCCTTCCTTCCTTCCTCGAGTGATGCAATCTCTTTATTTTCAGTTTTATTTTGCTGCACACCAAGGAGTGGTCTGTATCGCAATTAGCACCCTGATAGCTGCATGTGATTGTAACACTGGGAAGGTTGGAGCGCCTGGTAAGAATCAAGTCAAGCTGGTGCCAATGCTTCGATCTTGGGTATCTCCAAGAGACACTGTGTTGGCTTTGTTTTAAAGAATGTATTGCTAACACAAAACTATAGTAGCAGCAGAACTCCAGCAGGCGTTGGCCATTTTCGTTTATTTTCCCGACGCCGAACTGACCTAAGCAAGTGGGCCAAGAACTATAATCAGCTCCAACTCTGGCATTGACGTCACCAAGAATAAACAGTGGTTCTTTCTCAGGGATTTTCTTGATAATAGCAGCCAGATCATCATAGAATTTGTCTTTGGATTCTACTGAAGATGATGATGTATGTACTAATAAGAATAACCAATCCTGCTGGTAAGTGTAGCTGCAAGGACAGGATTCTTTCACTTCCAGCAGCAGGTGGAGTAATGAATCCTAGTAGGGTGTTTCTGACCGCAAAGCCAACCCCGTATTCCCTAGTCTCATTCGATGGTTTTCCCTGCCAGAAGAATGAGAAATTTCTCTCCTTAACAGATTCCGAGTCTGACAGCCTTGTCTCTTGAAGGGCAATGATGTCCATCTGCAGTCTTCTCAGCTCCCTGTTGATGACAGCTGTCTTACGTACATCATCTATTTCTTGCAAATCATCAGAAAGGTCATTGTCCGAACATTCCAAGTGCCCATCTTTAGGGCAAAAAAATTCTTGTGTTTATTGCATGGTGCAGAGTTATTGATCTGCTTGTTGGCTTTGACCCTAAGCCCCACGCACTCAGTGAGGTTAACAGACTGTGGCAGGATGGCACCTTACTGGCTGGGGGTTGCCCAGCTTAAGGTGGGTGGTAGCTGCCCAATGAGGTACTATGACCTATCCCACCATCGAAAGTGGCCCCTGGCATCATGCTCTATGCCAATCAAGCAAAGACTTATAACTGGTAACTACCACTTCCTGTGTTGTTTCAATGCTATATGCGAAGCTGGAGTGTCCTCTCCAGAGCACGAGGCCTGGGTAGATTGATATGGAGGATAGGCTGTTACCCAGACAGCAGATCCCCCCTCTCCACGTCGCTGAAATAGTCCAATGGAATGGCAAAGGCGATACGATTAGTTCCAGCTGTGTCGCAGGAGTTACCAGAACGTAATTATACGCAGTCACAAACTGCTTCCAGGACTCCGGCTCCAGATTTTTACCTCAAGGTTAACTCCTGAAGCGTTTTCCAATAGTAGATATAGCCACAAGACAGTGGAGGTTTGAAAACAGAATTTCCCTTCTCCTAGAAGATGGTTCGACTGCTTTATCCGCCGTTGGGGCATAAAGCCCTCTTCCGCCTTCAAAACCATTGGCCATCTTCTCCTGTAACCCTGGAAAGGGGCCCTTACGAGGTGCTACCAGCCGGGCCAGCTGGACCAAAGTTTTTTAAGGAGGTATTACTCCTCCTGCACTCCTCCTCACTCCAGGACTCCTACTCCTACTCCAGATTTTACCTCAGGATTGCTCATTCACTCCTTCGCTTACTACCCCGTCACTTCCAAACGCCATTTGCACATTCACTCCCACACATACTACCTCATCAGTTGTGAATGCCATTTGCTCATACACTCCCTCACTTGCTGTCCTTTGCTGCCAAACACATTTACTCATTCATTCATTGCCTCACTTACTACCCCATCGCCGCCAAACACCATTTACTCATTCACTCCCACACATACTGCCCCGTCACTTCCAAATCACTCCGTCGTCCCGTCACTCCCACACGTACTACCCCGCTGCTTCCAAGCACCATTTACTCCATCGCTTCCAAACGCCATTTACTCACTCCCACACATACTACCCTGTCAGTTGCAAAGGCCATTTGCTCACACACTCCCTCACTTGCTGCCCCGTTGCTTCCAAACGCTGCATACATTCGCTTCCAAACACTTCATACATTCACATACAGCTTTACTCACAAACATATGCCTTACATATTTAAAATTCATTTCTGCAATTATTCACAAACCCAGCACACAAAATACTTCAGCCTATCTAATCTAATCCATTTACTCATTCACTCCCACACATACTACCCCGTCAGTTAATCTTATAACTATCCACATATTTTGTCTGATCAGAAAGTGCTTTCATGCACAAATGTGTTATCTGGTGTGAAAATCAGTCTCCCCCGTTAATAATACTCATGTACAAACTAACTGATAAAAATCACATTTATGTAACAGAGGATAAATCTTTAAAAGACCCTATGAAATAAAGTTCTCTTGTAATTCTTTTTCAATGATGAGATGTAGCAAAGCCCTGGATCTTCACCCACCAGGGCCTTCTCTCCTGATCTTATCAGGAAAGTTAACAAGGGCTTGGTCTGATTCCTAGAATCCTTTTCTCTAGTTTCTCAGGCTGCAAAGATGCTAAATGCCTTTCTTTCCATGAGCAACAAAGAAGGAAGCATCCAAAAGGAAGTTACCGTCAAATAGTGCCCTGTGTACTTTGCTGATATATATAAAAAAAAAGAGGCAGAGGGAGAACAATTGAAGAAATGACATTTCATTACCCTAACTAGGTAGTTTACCAATTGAAACTATGGTTAAATCTGTCTATATGTTATGAAATTAAAGAATTTTCATAATGTCTTTTGACTGCCAGTTGGTGTTCATGGATGCGTTCTGCCAGTCTTCTGCCTGTTTGTCCTACATAATGTTTTTTGCAGTTCTTACAGTATATGGCAGTGATGGTGAACCTTTTAGAGACCGAGCACCCAAACTGCAATGCAAACCCCTCTTATTTATCATCGGGTGCTGGATGGGTGTGGCCCACTGGGTGGGTGTGGCCAGCTCGATGTCACTCGCATCAGGGGCACTTGTGCAAGCCTGGGCAGGACTGAGGTGGATCTGAGGGTCTCCGGCAGAGGTGGGGTGGGACCGGGGTGAGCGCCGGGGCATGGTCCACTGGAGGAGCCTCACTGAGCCTCAGGCCATGCAGGGGGCCCCTGGACGGTGGCACGGCCTGCCTGGACCCCTGGGCAGCAGAGTTCAAGCACTCAGCCTGGCCCTTGAGCTCCCATGGCACCAGGACCCCACAGCCCTGTCTACCCTAGCTGCACTTCCCCAAGGGGCTGCCCAACTGTGTTTACCTTCTCCTCAAGGCTACTGCTTCTGTACTCACATGTTGGGTGCAGGAGGGCAAAGTACATGGTCAGAGGGAGGCCCACTTCCTCTCCATGTGAGGAGATCTGGCTTTGTAACCAAAGCATACTCAGCAATAGGACGGGAGACCACCAGGGGATGGCGAAAGGGCAACAGGGCTGCTGATGGCCAAGTGCTAAGGCAGGACTTCTCTCAGACCCTCCCTCCCTCTTATTCCAATCTCCTTCCTTCCTTCCTTCCTTCCTTCCTTCCTTCCTTCCTTCCTTCCTTCCTTCCTTCCTCCCTCCCTCCCTCCCTCCCTCTCTCCCTCCATTGCTCCTGTCATATTTAAAAAAAAAAACAATTAAACTTTCCTTATGAAATGAGCAAGGATCAGTTCATGTTTAATGGCTCCAGGGGTCAGAAAAATGAATTAGTGAGGTGAGGAGGAATAACATAACCACTCTGGGATACCACTGACACTCTTTTTGCCAAGGCTGCTTTCCTCTGCCAAAGCCTTGCAAGCCCTTTGCCCTTTCACCTCCAGCATAGAATCTGGGGAAAGTCTTCCAATGGTTAGAGATAATGTCTCTTTTGAAAGGAAGGAAACAGTTGAAAGGTTAAAGTGCAATTAAGCAATGCTCCTGTCAGAGATGCTGCAGGGTTTCCTGCGCTGCACAGGAGCTTGGACTAAATGACCTCTAAGCATGAGAAGACTGTGATAATTCTCTTATTGTATGAATCTACACCTCAGCAATCCAAAATCAGTCAGTTTCTTGCAAAGTGACCTGGGAAGAATTCAGTCCCATGGAACCTGAGGAAGTGTACAAGGCCTTCTCAGCTGCTACTTTGGCCACTTGTTAGATCATTCCCTTCCTTGTTTATTAAAGCTGCATGGGAGGGGATGCGGGATTGGGTCTGGACAGTAGTCAAGTCTTCCTTGAAAGAGAGAGTGGTCCCATCTGCTCTTAAAGAGGACATGGTGTTCCCTGCTCTGACTACCTATCAGCTTATCTTAATCCCAAACTGTGAGTCATAAGGAAGTGGCTGGCCCTGTGTACTTTCACAGAATGTTCTGTTCTCAACAAGATGAAGTGAGCTCAGAGCTCAAATTGAACTGACCTTTGAAGGACAGGGAAGAAATTGGAAGGGCTTACTGATTTATTTGATTAAGGAGGGAACAAGAATACCTTTCAACAAAGATTGGAAACCCTTTGCAGCCATCACACATGAACTGATCCTTCCTCATTTCATAAGGAAAGCTTAATTGCCTTTGAATTATTCAGCTCCTTTCACATCTCTGTTTTGACTTGTCATGGCCCATGGTCAGAATCTGAGATGGAACTTGAAGAATATCAGCCTTCAGAAGGCTGTATAAGGACCAAAATGGAAAAGGCCAGCGTATAGCACAATTCAATATGTGGCTAAAGGAGTGGAGTAAAGGGGAAGGCTTTGGATATATTAGTCACGATGTCAGCAGCTGGTCCAATGAAGAAATGTACAAAAGAGATGGTTTGCATCCATCAAAGAAAGGGACTGAGTTACTTGGCTATAAATTCACAGATTTTCTGGAGAAATATTTAAACTAAACAGCGGGGACAGTGAGCTAACTGATACAGAACATCCCTGTCCCCAGCAATTTAAAAATATAGGGCTATCAGTGCATGTAACATAGATGTGTGTATGGGCAAGAACATCAACCTTGCTATCAAGCAAAATCAAGCTCTTAATAGCGAGTGCCACACAAAGTACACTAACCAAATAGGTGGTAAGACATTAGGGGGACTCAGGCACCACACAGGTTATGTAGGAAGTAAACACAGGGTTGGTCATAAAGGACTCAAATGTCTATACACAAATGCACAGAGTATGAACAGCAAACAGGGAGAACTAGAAATTCAGGTTAATGAGGGCAGATATGATATTGTTGCCATAACGGAAACATGGTGGGACGAAACCCACAAATGGAACACACAGCTAGAGGGATTTAAATTATTTAAAAGAAACAGACCAAATAAAAGAAATGGATAAGGCGGTATTTTATCTACGCTTCCAAAATGTGATAGAGGAGAAGGAAGAAGATCTGGGGGCCATTATGGCAGATTTGATCTCTGATGCGTTGCAAAGGGAAAGACAAGAAATTCTAACAGAGATAGATGAGGCATATAGAATTCAGACAAACTATGCCAGACGTAATAGACTCCCACGAGAGGTACATATTAGATTTGCTAGAAAAAAGATGAGAGACATAATCTATAAAATTACAAGGGAAGAGCCAATGATCTATAAAGGTGTGGAAATACAAACTTTAAAACAGGTACCAAAAAAGATAAGAGAACAAAGAAGGGAGTATAAATTTCTCAGTGCCTACTTAATAAAAAAAAAAGTATACTGTTTAGATGGTTAATCCCGGAAGGGATGTTAATATCATGGAGAGAGAGGAAGATTAAAATAGACAATTTAGAGAAAGCCCGGGAATTCTATGATCAATTGGAAGGAATGGAGGAAGAGAACAGTAGTAAGGAAGAATTGGAATCCAAAAGTCAGGAAGACCAACAGCAAGAAATTAGGGAAANAAATATTAACAAAACTAGCCAAACAACATATAGACATTGTCTGCTTACAAGAAGTACATATTAAAGAACAACATAGGAAATACTTAGAGTTTCCCAAATTAGGATTACTATATACAGCATTAGCTGAACAAAAACAAAGAGGAATATTAGTCTACATTAAAAAAGAGATAAATGCGAACTTAAAATATCAAGATACAGATGGAAGGGTACTAATAATAGAAATACAAAATGAACAGAAGACTTGGTTGTTAGTAGTAATATATGCACCGAATGAGAACCAACAAAACTTTTATTATAAATTACATGAGAAATTGATAGAATTGGGTCATCTAAATATTTGTATGGTGGGTGATTATAATGCCGTGGTGGATGCAAAAAAAGATTATATTAGTGATAAGAAAAATAAAAAGAAAAGGAAAATATTACCAAAGACTTTCTTTGATCTGGCACACGAACTTAACTTATCGGATCAGTGGAGGAAGAGGAACCAAAAAAAAAAAAGGATATACATTTTTTTCAAACCCGCATAAATCATGGTCTCGAATAGATATGGTATGGACAAATGAAGAATTGGGGCAGGATATAGAGACTATAGAAATAAAGCCAAATGTATGGGCAGATCATAACCCGTTGGAAATAGTTTGGAAAGGGTATAAAAAGGTAAGAAAAAGATGGGTAATGAATTCTTACATTTTGAAAGAAAAAGAATTCATTGTACAGACTAGAAGGGAAATGGATTATTTTTTTAAAGAAAACACAAAACAACAAACATCAGTACAAACTATTTGGGACACAGCGAAGGCGTATTTAAGGGGACTAGCAATAGCTTACATAGCAAGAAAAAACAGGGAGAAAAGACAAAGGCAAAATATACTACAGGAAGAGATTAAAAAATTTGAATCTAAACTACAAAAAGAGCCTCAGGATGAATTGATTAAAGTGGAAATGGCCTTAGCTAAACATAAATTAAATATGATGGAACAAGAAGAAAGAGTTAAAGAATTGAAATTGGCGAAACAAACTTTTTTTGAACATGCAAATAAACCTGGGAGATGGCTCTCTTACAAACTAAAAAAAGAGAAAGAGAAAAAAATTATTCAGGAACTGTATGATAGAAATGGAGAGCTACAACACAAAATGGATAAAAAGAAATAAATAATTCAAACCTTTTTTTAATCATTATATAAAAAAGATGAAA
The DNA here is from genome assembly GCF_001527695.2 of Protobothrops mucrosquamatus. NCBI lineage: Eukaryota > Metazoa > Chordata > Lepidosauria > Squamata > Viperidae > Protobothrops > Protobothrops mucrosquamatus. The sequence continues at coordinate 8,591 of NW_015390203.1, forward strand.
TAGACGGGGAAAATATTAAACAATATTTAAAGGTTAATGGTCTGCCAGAATTAAAAGAAGGTCAGAGAGACATATTGAATGGGGAAATAACAGTTATGGAATTAAAAATGGCGGTGCAAAAACAAAAAAACAATAAGACCCCAGGACAGGATGGCCTTCCAGGGGAGCTATATAAAACCTTCCACAAAGATTTGGAAAAGATATTATTGGAGGTGTATAATGATATGTTGGAGAAATCTAAATTACCGGACTCCTGGATAGAAGCCATTATATCTCTTATTCCAAAAGAAGGCACAGACCCGAAACAGATTAAAAACTATAGGCCAATCTCGTTGTTAAATACTGATTATAAAATTTTTACTACCATAATGGCTGAAAGATTAAAGTTAATTTTACAGGATATAATACATCCAGACCAAAATGGTTTTTTACCCAAAAGACAAATTAGAAACAATATTAGAACGGTGTTAAATGTCTTAGAGTATTACGAAGCACACCCAGGAAAACAGGCAGCTTTGATTTTTTTAGACGCGCAGAAAGCATTTGATAGCCTTAGTTGGCAATTTATGTTCCAACAGATTGAGGACATGAAATTTGGAGAGAAATTCAGTAACATAATAAAGGCAATATAGAGAATACAGAGGGCTAGTGTGATAGTTAATGGAGAGAACACAAAAAGCTTTGAAATAAAAAAAGGGGGTAAGACAGGGATGCCCAATTTCACCTCTACTTTTCATCTTGACTCTTGAAGTATTATTAGTTCAAATTAGAGCAAATAAAGAAATAAAAGGGGTACAAGTTAAAACAGAAGAGTATAAGATACAGGCATTTGCTGATGACCTGGTCTTCTTTATTGAGGAACCTATAGAGAGAGGAAATACTTTGATGGGTGAAATAGAAAAATATGGAACGGTGGCAGGATTAAAAATTAATAGAGAAAAGACTAAAATGTTAGTGAAAAATTTAACTGACAAACAGAAAAGGAAATTGGAAGAGAATTTGGAATTACAAGTTGCGAAAAAGATTAAATATTTAGGAATTTGGCTAACTACAAGGTGTTCCTCAATAAAAGAAGACAATTACACAAAATTGATACTAAAAATGAAAAAAGACCTTGAGACCTGGGGGAAACTCCAATTATCATTATTAGGTAGGATTGCATTGACAAAAATGAATATACTACCAAGATTATTGTATTTATTTCAAACAGTCTCGATAAAATTAGAGAATTTTTTTTGAAGAATTGGATAAAATAATAAATAAATTTATTTGGGGGGGCAAAAAAGCTAGGATAAATATGAAAACGCTACAAGATAGTAAAAGTAGAGGCGGTCTTGGGCTCCCAAAATGGGAAATTTATTACTACGCAGCAGGGTTATTATGGATCAAAGACTGGATAAACTCAGATAATGAAAGGATATTAATGATTGAAGGACACGACCTGCAGGTGGGCTGGCACGCATTTCTATGGGGGAAACAGAAGAAAACATATACATATTTCCAGCAACATCAGATAAGAGGAGCATTGATTCAGATATGGGAAAAAAAAATAAAAAAAAGACATTATAGGAAAATTCCAAAGTGGTTTTCGCCAATGGAGGCAGTGATTTACCCTAACACATTAGATAAAAAAAGATGATTAGATATAAAGAATTATTAGACAACCAAGGAAATCTTAAATTAAGAGAAGAGTTGGAGGAGCAAAGAAAACCCATAGACTGGTGGCCATATTTACAAATTCAATCTAGATATAATAGGGATAGGCAAGAACACGGAATAAGTCAGACCCCACATCAACTTGATAAAATTTTAACAATTAAGGAAGGAAAATTATTATCTAAAATTTATAAATACTTATTAGAGATAGAGTTAGAGGAAGAAATAGTGAAGGGGCCAATGATAGCATGGGCATGAAATGTGGGTCGAAATATAAATTTGGAGGAATGGGAAAGATTATGAAACATAAACTGTAAACTGATGCTATCAACTACATACAGGGAGAACTAATATAAAATGATTTACAGATGGCATTTAACACTGGCGAGATTGGCCAAAATGTATAAAAACATGGACCCGAAGTGTTGGAAATGTAAAATCAGAGAAGGAACATTTTATCATATGTGGTGGCTGTGTCCTAAAGCAAAAAACTATTGGGAACGAATAAGAGATTGGATACAGGAGATAACTGAGGTACAAATTGACTTTAAACCGGAATTATTTCTTTTGGGCATAATAAATTTAAAGATTGAAAAACAACTCTAACACATCATTATACACATATTGACTGCAGCTCGTATAGCATACGCTCAATGTTGGAAGAGTGAAAATACACCCACAAATGACATGATTATGTACAAAATCTTGGTATGCGTAGAAATGAGTAAACTCACGTTAGAATTAAAAGACAAGGAGACAACAGAATTTTATGAAATTTGGAAAGACGAAGTGAGGAAAGCCTGCAAAGACGAAGTGAGGAAAGCTAAGGCTCAGAATGAACTAAGGCTTGCGACCAAAGTCAAAAATAACAAAAAAAAGCTTCTTTCAACATGTAAAAAACAAGAAAAAAGTGAAGGAAACAATTGGTCCATTAGTGGGTGAAAGTGGCAAGAAGGTGACAAGCAACAGGGAGAAAGCAGAACTATTTAACTCATTTTTCGCATCTGTCTTTACACAAAGGGAAAAAACAGACCAACCTATCAAAAATAGTGCCATAAAAAACAAAATAGAGATACAAGTTAAGATAGGCAAGAAAATGGTAAGTGAACACCTATCTAGCATAGATGAGTTCAAATCACCTGGACCAGATGGATTACACCCCAGGGTTTGTAAGGAGCTGGCGGATGTGATCTCAGAACCACTGAACTATATTTTTCAAAGATCCTGGAGCACTGGGGAACTGCCAGAGGACTGGAAAAGAGCTAATGTAGTTCCCGTCTTCAAAAAAGGGGGAAAAAAGGACCCAGGAAATTACAGACCTATCAGCCTGACCTCAATACCTGGGAAGGTTCTGGAAAAGATAATCAAACAACGAATCAGCGAACACCTATAGGCAAATAAAGTCATTACTAAAAGCCAACACGGTTTTGTCAAAAACAGATCATGCCAGACAAATCTTATTGCATTCTTTGACCAAGTGACAAAATTAGTGGACCAGAGGAATGCTGTGGATATAATTTACTTGGACTTCAGTAAGGCATTTGACAAAGTAGATCACAACCTACTACTTTATAAGATAGAAAAATGCGGGTTAGACAGCATCACCACCAGATGGATCTGTAGCTGGCTGACCGGCCATACTCAGCATGTGGTACTCAATGGAACCACATCTACATGGAGGGAAGTGTGTAGTGGGGTGCCCCAGGCTCTGTTCTGGGCCCAGTGCTCTTCAACATCTTCATCAATGATCTGGACGAGGGGATAGATGGGGAACTCATCAAATTTGCAGACGACACCAAGCTGGCAAGAATAGCCAACACTCCAGAAGACAGACTTAGGATACAAGAGGATCTGGACAGACTTGAACACTGGGCGCTATCTAACAAAATGAAATTCAATGGTGAAAAAGTAAGGTTCTACATTTAGGCAAGAAAAACCAAATGTACAGGTATAGTATAGGGGGTACCTTGCTCAATAGTAGTAACTGTGAGAGGGACCTCGGAGTCCTAGTGGACAATCATTTAAATATGAGCCAGCAGTGTGCTGCAGCTGCCAAAAAAGGCAACACAGTGCTAGGCTGCATTAACAGAGGGATAGAATCAAGATCACATGAAGTATTAATACCACTTTACAATGCCTTGGTAAGGCCACACTTGGAATACTGCATCCAGTTTTGGTCACCACGATGTAAAAAAGATGTTGAGACTCTGGAAAGAGTACAGAGAAGAGCAACAAAGATGATTAGGGGACTGGAGGCTAAAACATATAAGGAACGGTTGCTGGAATTGGGTATGTCTAGTTTAACAAAGAGAAGGATGAGGGAAGACATGATAGCAGTGTTCCAATATCTCAGGGGCTGCCACAAAGAAGAGGGAGTCAGGCTATTCTGCAAAGCACCTGAAGGCAGGACAAGAAGCAACGGGTGGAAACTAACCAAAGAGAGAAGCAACCAAGAACTAAGGAGAAACTTCCTGACAGTTAGAACAATTAACCAGTGGAACAACCTGGGGCACAAATGGACTTAAATGTGCTAATTGACACTGGATGCACCTGCTGCATCATTAGTCGGCAGTTTGCAATGAAAATGGGCATACTGGCAAAACAGCTTTCCGAACCGGTAAGATTTGAGCAAGCCGATGGCTCCCTGATGGGAGGGACTCTTGTCACACAATTAACTGAGCCCTTACACCTAGAAATAGGTGCACATTGGGAGTTTATTTGCTTCCTGGTGGCTCCAAAAATGACTGAGGCGGTGGTTCTAGGGTTAGCCTGGTTAGACAAATGGAAACCATTCATCTGGTGGGAGAAAGGAATGAGAACCATGAGACTACCTATAGGGCCTAACCCCACTCTTGAGTCAACGGACATTGCAGGGCACTTTAGGCCACCCAATGAGCGAGCGCACATGGCCACCTCACCGCCTCCACGCGAATCAGTCATCCCCAATGAATACCGGGACCTGGCGGAGGTTTTTAGTGAAAAAGAATGTGATGCCCTACCCCCTCACAGAGACAATGACTGCTCCATCAAACTGGTGCTAGGAGCCAAACTCCCACGACCGAGAATGTATGCTATGTCCCCCCTCAAAATGGAGGAGATGCAAAAACCTAATGAGGGGGTTCATTGAATGGGCCAAATCTACCGTGGGAGCCCCTGTGTTGTTCAAAGAAAAAAAAAGATGGATCTCTTTATCTCTGCGTGGACTATAAGGGTCTCAATGCTGTAGGTGTGGAGAACAAATACCCACTCCCCCTCCTAAAGGACTTATTAACCCATCTGGCTAAGGGGAGTGTCTTCACTAAATTAGACCTGAGAGAGGCATATTACCGGGTGAGGATAAAAGAGGGAGATGAGTGGAAAACTGCCTTCAACTGTCCTATGGGGAGCTATCAGTTCAAAGTCATGCCATTTGGCCTACAGGGGGC
>NW_015390203.1:16418-20891 GCF_001527695.2 Protobothrops mucrosquamatus
TTTTGGGTACTCTATAGATTTAGAAGCTTGGCAAAAGCTTTGGGATAGAAATATTAAACTGACTAAAGCAGCCTCATATAAGGAAAACCTGTATAAAATGTTTTATAGATGGCACATGACACCAGTAAGGTTAGCGAACATGTTCAAAAATGTTTCGAATAATTGTTGGAAATGTAAACAAAAGCCAGGTACTTACTACCATATCTGGTGAGTATGTCCTAGTGGAAAGAAATTTTGGTCCAAGATTCATATATGGCTGAAAAAGATGACTAAAGTACAGATAGAATTTAAGCCAGAATTGTTTTTGTTAGGAATACTAGAATCTAATTATGGCAAAGAGAATGAGTATTTAACATTACATATATTGACAGCTGCAAGACTAGCATTTGCCCAATATTGGAAAAATGAAAATGTACCATCGGATTAGATTATAATTAGGAAAATTCTAGAATGTGCAGAAATGGATAGAATAATTTTAGAGATTAAAGAGAAAGAAGACTCAGTCTATTTTAAAACATGGGAATTTTTTTATCAATGGTTAGCAAAATGAGTCAATGAAAATTGATTTTGTAATTTATTAAGATGATTGATGCTTATTGATTAATTGATATGCTTTAAAATTATCGCTATTTTTGTTGACCACAGTTATTTATTATGATATTAACTATTGAATACTTGTACCCGGACGATAGTTTGTTTGCTAAAGCTTGGAATGTCATTGGGGGCAACCCCATTGTTGTACCTACCCCCATCCCAATCCCCTCCCCAAACATCATCCTGAACCCTATTACCTATACCAACCCTTTTTTCCCCATACCTTTATAAAACTTAATAAAATACTTATAAAAATAGTTATGGTGTGAGGAAGCATGTTAAATAGTAAAGGGTGATTTTAACTATCCTGACATCATCTGGGAGACAAACTCTGCATCTAGTGGGAGATCATACAGTTCCTGATGAACCTAGCAGACAATTTTGCCTGCCAAATGGTATAGAAGGGAACTAGAAGATTGGCTATACAGGATTTAATTCTCACTAACAAAGATGAAATGATAGAATGTGTTGAAGGTGTTGAAGTGATAGAAGGTGTTGAAGTTGTGGAAAGTTTGAGGGAGAGTGAAAATATCAAACCAACTCAAAAGGGGAAACAAGATCCATGCCAGCAACATATAAGTCCTGCCAGTCAATAGATACTTTGTCAAAATAGTGAACTGGAAAAAGAAGGACATGGAAGTGGAGGATGTGAAGAATGGGAAACTCCTCACAATGTATGGAGGTTTCCATCCTAACTCCAAAATCCAGAGATTGTACACCAGCCAGAGTAAGGTCAGGCAGGATCTGGAGACTGTTAAAGGGATTTTCATGGATGAAACCCAAAGCATCCAAGTGTAGATCAGTAAGATGGCACCCAAAGATGAGCTTCTGAGAGAATGACTTGGGCATCAGCAGACATCGGAGGAAGATCAAACAGAGGAAGTACCATGGTCAGGACAAGAACCCAAATGGGATACACATTAACAGATTGCTGAGGTGGAAGATATTAGAAAATCCTACCAGAAAGGACTGGACTAAAAGAAAGCACTGAAGTATTGATCATAACAACACAACAACAGTCACTAGGAACCAGAACCATAGAAACAGGCGTCTACCACACTAGATGGGACCCAAGGTACAGACTATGCAGTGAGACCTCAGAGATAGTCCAAGATAAATAGGCAGGATGTAAGATGCAGGTAGGAAGAGCATGTATTGAGCAATACAACCACGTAGCTGGCATTTTGTAGAAAAACATCTGCAAAGTGTAGATGCAGACCCAGCCATGTCCAGATGGGGAGATTCAACAGAAGTTGGGGAAAATAACAAGACTATGATCCTGTGAGACTTCCAGATCCAGGCAGACAATTCGGTACAGACCAATCAAACAGACAATGTGGTAGTAGGCAAGAACCAGAAGATAAATATAATAGTGCCATGACAGTAACAGCAGAAAGAGAAGCTGGAAAAGTGGCAGGGCCTAAAGAAGGAACAAGAAAGGATATGGGAAGTCAACGCCAGTGGTGATCAGCTCATTCAGGGCTGTGATTTCAAACCTGGGAGAGTGGCTCCAGCAGATCCCAGAATGAGAACTCTCTGTCCAGAAGAATGCAGTGTTAGGAACAGTTAACATCATGCTCAGAACCCTCAAACTCCCAGGCCTATTGCAGAAGACCTGAGATTGAGGAAACTACCCATAGAGCTGAGGATGGGTTTTTAAAGATTTTATTGAAAATTTTAAATATGCAAAAAATATGTTGATATGCAAATATCAACAAAAACAGGTCATACATGACCTGGGAAGAGTTCAGTCCCATGGAACCTGAGGAAGTGTACAAGGCCTTTTCAGCTGCTAGGTTGGCCACTTGTGTATTAGATCATGCCCTTCCTAGTTTATTAAAGCTGCATGGGAGGGGATGCGGGATTGGGTCTGGGCAGTAGTTAAGCCTTCCTTGAAATTGAGAGTGGGCCCACCAGCTCCTAAAGAGGTGTTGTTGTCCCCTGCTCTGACTATCTATCAGCTTGGTCTTAGTCTTAATCCCAAACTGTGAGTCATAAGGAAGTGGCTGGCCTTGTGTACTTTCACAGAATGTTCTGTTCTCAGCAAGATTAAGAGAGCTCAGAGCCCAACTTGAAATGACCTTTGAAGAACAGGGAAGACATTGGAAGTAAAGATTAATCCAAATTGGCCTCAACCACAAGAAGGATATGCTCAGGATATGAGCTTCCAGGATAAAAGAGGTATTTGTTGTTCTTTATGACATCATGAAGGCTGTTAATCACAAGGGCTTCAAAAAAACTTTAGCAGAATCAATAAATTCAAATTGAATTATCTCAAAGAATCTTAGAAAACAAACTTAAGCTAAGCCATGCTAAATAAAAATATATAACCTTCCATAAGTTAAATGTTTCAATTAGCACTGACTGAAACAGGAAACAAGGTACTTAGCAAAGGTGGGAAGATTTACTCCCTGAAAAGCTCATAATCACAACATACATTATTCCAACATGTGTTAGGATAAGGGCTCTGAATTCACTGCTGGGAAAGAACAAAAATTTAGGATTCAAAAGAATGCTAATTTCATCCATGTTCTCTCCTCAGATAAGAATTGGAGCATATGTATCAACTAGCTGGTTTTTTTTATAATTATTTTGCGGAGAAGGAGAATGTTTGAGGATTCAAAATCTGTTTGTCTTCTTCTAGTAGGAAGGGCTATATATGCATGCATCTGCGAAATATAAGAATCACATGACTACATTAAGTCAAATGTTGTTGGAATAGAAAATTAACAGTTAAACCTTGATATCAGCCAAATTCCACATTCTGCTATGTCTTCCTATTTTACCATGTTGATAAATTTAGGGGTAAGGGATCACTTCACCGTTCTTGAGGATCAGAGAAGGAACAAGGAGGCCCCTTTGCTAGATGCTCATATCCTGAAGTTCTAAAACCTCTGGCCACCCACCCACCATGAAATGACATCATTGCAGGGTGGTCATGTCATGCCAATCATAAGAACCTGAGAATGAGATGAGACTTGGTGGGGGAGATAGTTGGGGGACTTCCAGTGGTTTAAGAATCATATATTATCTCATATTTTAATGAATAAGAGTGTTCATAATTCAGTGTTGAAATACATATGTAGTAATCTGTTTGTAGAGCAAAATACAATGATTGGATATAAACAATGAAATAGTCAAGATTGTAATGCAGTAGGTAGTTAAGAAGCAGTACTTAATCCTACTTCATTCAAAATGTACTGATAGAAAGAGGGGGAAAAAAAGAAACGTAAGAAGTGACTTTTAATCTTTACAGAAGTTATAAACATCAATACCATGTCATCTTCAAAATTGCATAGCCTATAGCATATGCAGCAATCTGTCTCTGAATAAATATAATCAATTCATGCATACAAAGATAAAAAGTGTGGAAAATAATAGAAAGCAAAGAGAAAGAAAAAAGAAACATAAAGAAGCAACCTCAGATCTCTAAAGCAGCTATAGACATATTTGATTCCATTTCCCCTTCAAAATTACATAATATGGTTCCAGTGGTGGGATTCAAATATGTGAACAACCAGTTCTCTGTATGGATGCCACTTCCAGAAGTCCATTCTGGGCCTGGGCAACAAAAAACTAGGTACCGGTTCTGCCGAAGTGGTGCAAACCGGCTGAATCCCACCACTGTATGGTTCCCTTCTCCTCACATGCAAACCTTTTAATCAGTATTTCCAGAAATCACCAGTTCATTTTTATCCATTTTCAGCAAAATGTCCTTAAAAGGTTTCCAATCTTTGATAAAAGGTATTATTTCCTTCCTTAATCAAACAAGTCAACTTGGCCATTTCTGCAATTTCTAAACCCTTCACAGTCCATGGTCTGCATCCCAAACATCTAATATTTTGTCAGAAATTTGGGTATCTCCTTCCTAATCTTTTT
>NW_015390203.1:21299-22976 GCF_001527695.2 Protobothrops mucrosquamatus
ACCAGTTCATTTTTATCCATTTTCAGCAAAATGTCCTTAAAAGGTTTCCAATCTTTGATAAAAGGTATTATTTCCTTCCTTAATCAAACAAGTCAACTTGGCCATTTCTGCAATTTCTAAACCCTTCACAGTCCATGGTCTGCATCCCAAACATCTAATATTTTGTCAGAAATTTGGGTATCTCCTTCCTAATCTTTTTATAGCTTGCTCTGTGTCAGTTCTTCAGATTGGTGCTTCCTTCTTTATATATATAAAAGGGTCACTGGAGAAATTCTCTGTGATGTTTTGTGATTTCCCAAGGATTTAATGATATGTAGATTTGCTACAACTTCACGGATCGTGAAGGACTGTTTCTTAATTGTCCTGGAACTGATTGCTTTTGTCTTCCCATCCATGGATAAAAAAGTCCCACTGCCAGTTTTATAAACATTATCTGTGTTGTTTTAATGTTTTAATATTTTAATTATTATTTTTTACTTATTTTATAACATGCAAGCCGCCCAGAGTCACATTAATAGGGGAGATGGGCAGCATAAAAATTAATAAAGGAAAATAAACATAACTTCTGTCCAAAACAAGATGTTCTTTCTGTTCACCTGTGCTATTCTCAGGATTGGTATGTGCTTGCTAATACTTTTTCACTCAGCCATCACACTGGTTCTGCCCATTCTTTTCATTGGTGCTTGATCTTTTAAAAAAGGGAGCTCATTGTACAACTAGACCATGACACTTTGTGTTATGTCCTGGGCCGGCAGGCGCAGGCTGCAGCGATTGGCCCAGGCAGACCATGTGGATGCCCGGGACAAGAAAAGCTGCTCCCAACCTTGCGCGCATGCGCATGGCAGGAAAAGATCCTTTGAAATGATTGACCAGCAAGGTATTGTGCAGGGGGCCGCACCATTTTAAAACCTGTTCTGTTGGTGTTTGCAATAAAGGAGAATTGTTGGAACTCGTTGCTTCATCTCGATGCCTCTTCTTCTGAAACAGAACATTGGCGATGAAGGTGGGATGCCTGCAAGGCAAACAAATTAAGAAGTGAAGCTGACTCACTGCAAGGGGGGGCTTGCAGCTCGGAGAAGTGTGGCACCTGCAGGTCGCGGCTCAGCCTGCCGGTACAGAAACGCTGGAGGTGAGCTCAGCAAAGGGAGCCCCTTCTCAATCCTTGCAGCAGGAGGTGTGGACAAAGTCCTGAGCTGAAACGATGGCAAAGATAGGCCGGCTGTCGGAATTTGACACAGCTCACCCAGAATGCTGGAGCTCATACGTGGCCTGGGTGGAGAACTACCTCCGGGTGAATCAAATTTGCAAAGATGACCTCAAAGCTGCCATGCTGCTGTGTGTGTGGGCAAGAGACCTTTGAGATTGCGGTGAATCTGGTCACCCCAGCACCACTGGAATCAATCGCCTACACAGACTTGAAGAGGATGCTGCGAGAGCAGTTCAAACCCAAGCTCTCAGTGATTGCCTGGCAACACATTTATTTATTTTTATTTATTTATTTATATTTGAATTTATATCCCGCCCTTCTCCCGTAGGACTCAGGGCGGCTGACAATCTATTTAAAATACATACAAAACAATACAAATTTAAAATTAATTAAAAAGAATATTAAATATTTGTCGAATTTAAAATATAATTAAAACCCCCCTAAAAATTACCCTAGGCCAGTCCTGCAAG